>NC_053392.1:453741394-453878111 GCF_905171765.1 Bufo bufo
TCCCGCGCCTGCGCCGTCCGTTTAGTATTCGGCGCAGGCGCAGTGAGTGAAGGAATCGCTCCTGCTGACGGCTTCCTTCCTTCGGCGCAGGCGCAGTGAGGAAGCCGGCAGCAGGAGCAGAACCCCTGCTGCCTCAGCTTGTACCAGCCCCAGCTTTCCACTGGACCCCTGCTAAGGTTGTCTTGGATGTGGGGAGTGGATCAGGGATATTAACCTCTGCATTGCCCTGTCTCCCTGCAGAGAATTTCCTGCCCTGCAGAGCATTAACCCCTGCAATCTCCTGCCTTCCCAGTAGCCCCAGCATTAACCCTGCACTAACCCAGGGTTAACCCTTTCTTACCCTTGTAGTGCCACTTAACGCCTTATTTACTCCATAGGGACAGAGTGTGTAGCCAGGTTGGGTGGGTTGCTGGTATAAGTATGTGTGTATGTAAATGTATTTTTAGGTAGATTTGTGGGATGTAATTGTAAGATATTGTACTGTGTGTATGTCACGGATGGTGTTGCAGAAAGCTGGAACTTATAAATAAACATCCGACTGGCTTGATCACAAACTAAGGAGCTTATGGGTGAGCCCTATAAAACCCCTAGAGCTCTCCCTGACTGCTATGCCCATGCAAAGGTCTTTATGGTAGGCGATTGCATGTCCACGTACCTTATACTGTGTGACACCTGAAAACCCTATAATAGTGAGGAGACACGACCACCAGCTCCCTGCACTTAATACGGACGGAGTCAGGGTCACCTAGAATCAAGCCAGCAAGGAAACACAAATAAAGGAAAAGGACTTATCTGAGGAATCAGCAGTAGCAGGATCCAGCAGTGAACAACTCATCCAGGAAGAGGTATAAACCGCAAAGTGAGGCAGTATGGGAGGGAATATAAAGGGAGACAATTAGTGTAAATAGGTGACAGCTGGGAGAAGGAAAGGAGATGACAAAGTGAAACCAAAACAAAGAACCTCATGCAAGAGGTAGAGAAGAACGTCTAACAGACCTTCTTACAGAACTGGTGGTGACAGTGTAGTGTAGTTTAGGTGTATTGTAGTGTTGTTATATATTACTGTGTGCGAATATAAGTATATATATTTATATGTTCTTTGATGTAAATATATATATAATTATAGCACTAATTAGACTGTAAACTTGTTGTTGTGTTAATAAATTTATTTATTATTCATAACGCAGTGTATAGTCATTTATAGTCGCCGCCACAGTAGTAAGTCGCATATAGTTCAGTGTAGAGTGAAGCAACAGAGTTAGTCATATATAAGGTATAAATAGGCGGAGTCATCAACAGACGACTCACGCCTATTTATGAATATTAATTATTGAGATTACCCAAAATATCAGTAGTTAACATCCCCTTTTACAAAAACCATCAGTGACTCATCCTGCCATGGACTAGTAATCTTGTGATGAGTTAAAATCTTTCGACTTTGTCTTCAGTTCCATCTTCTCTAAGTGCAGACTGTATCTGTTTAGCAGAGCCTGGACTGACAACCTCAGCAGTGCCCAGGTACTGCCCAAGTTAATAACCAGGTGTGGTAAGACACAGATTTCAGTGACCTGCCTGCCACCCAACAAGAACTTTAACCACCGATCTGCCATGAGAAAATACCTTGCTGCTTGCACTGCTGTTGTCCAGGGGTGGACTGCAAAATTTAATTGTCTGCCCAAGACTTCTTGAGTACACCAACCAACCAGCAGGGCTGATGGCTGTGTACAATGACCTGCATACCAGTGAGGGGAGGAGGCCCCAGTGTCAAAGCTGTTCCCCCAGACAAGGTTATGGATTGTCCACTCCACTCAGGATTGTGATTACACCTGCAATCCCCTCATAAATTATAAGAAGGAGTAAGTGACTGTACTAAGAGAAAAAGTTGTAAAGAGCTAAAAAGAGGGCCTGCAGTAAGGTGCACAAAACACCAAAAAATGAACAAATGAACAATTGACTTTGCACCAGAGACTTTGTATCCAAGATCAGAAGTGAAGAAGACCCTTCTTTTTAGTCCAAGGCAAAGTTTTTATGATTTTATTTTTTAGAAACCCAATGGTTCCAAAGTAGTTTTCTGTTAAATGACTAGGGTTTATATTATGTTATATAAAATAATTCATGATATTTGTTGCTATATTTTGGGATAGGTGAAAATGAACTAAAGTGGAAGATCCAGGGGTTGAATGGGGTATTTTAGATACAAAATGAAGTACTGATTGGTTCTGTCCACTTTAATTCTGTCCCCTTTAATATTCTGTATAATTATATTCCTTGTAACATAAGAAATTAGGTACATACACAACCCCCC
This sequence comes from Bufo bufo, assembly GCF_905171765.1. Classification (NCBI taxonomy): domain Eukaryota; kingdom Metazoa; phylum Chordata; class Amphibia; order Anura; family Bufonidae; genus Bufo; species Bufo bufo. The sequence goes on from NC_053392.1 coordinate 453,743,700, forward strand.
CCCCAACCCCCATTAAATCCTGATTGGTTATCTCAGAGACATGCATGCTGCACACTGGACATCTTTGAGAGGAGGGCTGAAAGGGTATATGTACACTTGGCTGCACACAGACAGGCAATGGGCATTCCATTGAGTAACTTCATCCAGGTAGGATAAATCAATTGAATTGATCTATTACTTTCTTGTATCATACTGGGGTGTCATCCATTTGCTATGACATGGTGACCGGAGTCCCACCCCATATTGTATGTGTAGGCCAGTATTGATTATTTACTTTTTACTACTCTGTATGTGATTTGTCTTTTACCTTATATTTAATCACACTTAGTAAATATATGTATTCACTTGCCCTGCGTAAGTTTATTCTTTCTCAAATATTTTGAATTCACATTTTAAAACACATATTTTTCAAAACAGTACATTACAGCTCCAGCTTGTAATGGAAAAGCACCAATATGATGTAAATGATATTTAAGTGGCAGGCTCATGTCTTGACAGCCACTGTGATGGCAACAAAAATAATGAGTTTCTTTATATACCAATTACTTGTAATTCATCTGCATTTAATATATTAATTTTGTCATTGTAAAGGTTAAATTGTTTTTTAAATTAAAAATAAAATACACCTATATACTGTTTTCACCAATAGGCATGCATAAAATAGGTTTTGGCATGGAACACTCAATCACAGAGACCCAGACAAATATTTTTTACAAAGTTAAATTATTTTACAGCTTGGAAGAAATACAAAACAATTAAGAAATAGCAGGTGGTGGACAACCATTGAAGACATTACCTCAAGAAAGACTGACAAATTTCATTACTTGTTAAGCCCATTGTTTCCAATTTTGCTTGATTATGACAAACTGCTCTTTTCTTTTATGTTCAAGAACATTTCATGTTTTTGTTCTTTTTCCATAATGTGCTGTAAATCTCAAATTATAGTTCAGTGTTGTATAAAATTGATAATTGAAAGTTCATTTTATTATAGTGGACAACTGTAAGTGTTTAAGCAGCAAAAGGTGTAAAAATGGCTCCAAAAAAACATTAGGTATGATTTTTCAAAGATGAAAAAGTGATAATTATTTACAATACAATTATAATATTATCTAATTTTTTTAAACACATTTATTAAAACTAAAAGTAAGGATAAACAAATCAATTCTTATCCAGGAGGAGAAAGAGGATGAGATTGTGCATTAGATGGCTCACTCCTCCTCTCAGTCGCAGCAGGATTATGTGAAGACTTTAGAGTCTGACACCGTGCTATGGAGCCAGGGGGGTCACAGTGTTTCACTTGCTCCTCCTTCTTGCAACCCCAAAGAAGGCTTTCAGTTGAGTCCTCTAAGTCTTCACTGCCCATTCCTAGAGGGGTGTCTTCCTTTTTCCTAAGAAGTCGCAAAAAAAACCCACCATGCCCTATTGCAGATAGTCTACAGAGTCTCCCTGTTGTCGACTTTTGTGAGAGAAGTCAGCCTTTGTACTGCCCTGAGGTGGAGGAAGACGCTGCAGACCCCAGGCTTAGCCATGTGGTGGTGGTAGTAGTGGCCCCTGTAGCCATGGTCTTGGTCTGGGGGGCAGTGACAGTGGGGACAAAGCAGGGTAGAGAGGCCAAATAACCCACCATGATATCCCATAGTCTGATAGAAATGGAAGGGAGGGTGAGGACTCCTATGATGATTGTGTGCTGGACAGGTCCTGGCAGCCAGTTTGGGATGCTGAGGAGGAGGGTGAAAAATTAAGAGCAGAGGCTGCATACCTCCCAAAGAACAGCCAGTGCCACTTCTGCTTTTGGATCTGGTGAGGCCACTAATGCTGTGGGTGGGTTAGGCCCAAAACATGTCAGAGCTAAGCTAAGCTTGGCTGCCTCTGCCGCGCAAGTATCTGTCTGGCATTGTTTTTCCACGCTGCCTGAAGATTAAAGCATTGCCTTGTTCAAATTAAGATGTAGACAGACACCACAGCTGTATTGAACCACATAAAGTGGCATCACCTCATCCTGTGGGCAAACAGATGTGGGAGCCAGCCACTGTGGCAGGAGTTCTCCCCTCTCCCAGCTGTCCCAACAGCAGAAGGGTACAAGGTTGCTCTCACTACCCCTCCTTTCTTAACACATGTGTCAGGTCAAGCGTTGCCATGCTATGTTGGAGCTAATTGGCCTGGCAGAAAGTAGCCACACAGTGAACAGTTGCTGAAGTATATCAAGCAGCAAACATCCTACTGGTCGTCAACCCACTGACTCAAACTTGGGAACGTGGTCAGTGGCAATGGGTGCATCATCCTGGCTGCCCTAAACCTGGGCGAAATAACACTTGCTCCCAGCACAGCGCATGTTATCAACCTAGTGGTGCAGCACTTTCTAAATAAGTACACTGGCTTGCGCAAGGTGCTGGCAAAGTCCAGGAGACCGTCCAAGCATTTCAGCCACTCTTATATTCCTGGACCTGCAGTGAGAGAATGGCCTGCCACTACACTGTTTAATCCGCGATGTTCCAACTCACTGGAATTCAACATTGAACATGCTTGACCATCTGTATGAGCAGAGAAAAGCTGTGAATGATTTTATCATGCACCAGACAGCCCCAGCAGCAGGGTGCATGCATTGCTTCGAGGTCAGCTCATTCAAGACCCCTGTCGGGTGCTGAAGCCCCTTTTTTTTTTATCTAGAGGAAACAAAACAGGCTAGTTTTGAGAGCTCAATTGATATAAGCAGGAATATAACGCGAGTTTGCTCGTCGCGTGTTTAAGTGTGTGTTTGTATAAGTGTGCGACTTTAAATTAAGTGACTTCAGATTCAGGGACTTCAGTGGGGGACTGCAGTAAATCAGTTTCTTATCACTGCATTATATTGTATTTTTCACTTTCATTGTGTAATCCCCATTACAATGTGTTCCATAATTGGCAGCACAGTCCAGTGCACATCATGTCTAATGTATGCAGTCCTGGAACAGCTGTTCGAGGGTGTATATCATTGTTCAAAATATGAGCAAATTACCCATTTTGAATCACAAATTGAGTATCTAAACGGGCGAGTTTCAACACTGAGAGGCGTTAACAATTTGGAAAAAAGAGTTTGGTGCTCACTGAGCAAGCACTCTATGGCGTATTTGAGGGGGAGGGTGAAAGCTAGGAGGCTGAGGAAAGTCAGGTAGCTAGCTGGGTAACAGTTAGAAAGCGGGGTAGAGGGAAGAGTGCCAGGGAGGCTAGCCCTGATCTGTCACACCCCAACAAGTTTGCACGGTTGGCAGATGAGGGGGATGTCGGTTCAGGGACAGCATTGCTGCAGCTGGACACTTCCTCTGCCAGTCAGGGGAATGTCAGCTCCAGTAAGCAGGGAACCAGGAGAGCAGGGCAGGCCAGACAGGTGCTGGTAGTGGGAGACTCTATTATTGGGGGTGCAGAAAGGGCAATCTGTTACAAAGACCGTGATCGCCGAACAGTGTGTTGTCTTCCTGGCGCTAGAGTTCGACACATCGGGTTGACAGATTACTGGGAAGAGCTGTCATGGTCCATATCTGAACCAATGACAAAGTTAGAGGAAGGTGGAGAGTCCTTAAACATGATTTTAGGGATTTAGGTCAAAAGCTTATGGCAAGGACCTCAAAGGTAGTGTTTTCCGAAATACTGCCTGTACCATGAGCCACACAAGAAAGGCAGGAGGAGATTAGGGAAGTGAACAAGTGGCTCAAGAACTGGTGTAGGAAGGAGGGATTTGGGTTCCTGGAGAACTGGGCCGACTTCTCTGTCAGCTACAGGCTCTATCGTAGGGATGGGCTGCACCTCAATGGGGAAGGGGCAGCTGTGTTGGGGGAAAAGATGGCTAGAAGGTTGGAGGAGTGGGGGGGAGGGTAATTATGTTATAGGATGGGAAGATAGTGCAGATAGAGACCGGGGCAAGGTAGTGGGACTGGGAGAGGAATGGAAGGAGGGACTAGAACAGTTCAAAAGGAAAGGTGTAGGGTAAAAAATATACATAAACCTCTTAATTGTATGTAAACTAACGCCAGAAGCCTGACTAATAAAACTGGTGAACTGGAATTAGTGATGTGTAAGGAGGACTATGACATAGTGGGAATAACTGAGACATGACTGGGCAGTTAATGTACAAGGTTACAGTCTGTATAGAAAGGATCATCAAAACAGGAGAGAGGGAGAGGTCTGCTTTTATGCAAAGTCCTTTCTAAAGGCCACAGTCCGAGAAGATATAAGTGAGGGACATGAACATGTGGAGTCACTGTGGGTAGAAATACATGGAGGCAAAAATAATAATAAATTACTAATAGGAGTTTATTATAAACCACCTAATATACCAGAGTCCACAGAAAATTTACTACTAAACATGATAGACAAGGCGGCAAATCATAATGAGGTGGTTATTATGGGGGACTTCAACTACCCAGATATAGACTGGGAAACTGAAAGTTGTACATCTCATAAAGGAAACAGGTTCTTGGCAATAACCAAAGACAATTTGCTTTCCCAACTGGTTCAGGACCCGACTAGAGGGACGGCCATACTGAACTTAGTATTAACCAATAGACCTGACAGAAAAACAGATGTGCAGGTTGGAAGACACCTGGGAAATAGTGACCATAAAGTAATAACCTTCCAATTATCCTTCAAACGAGTGTTTCTACAAGGAGGAAGAAAAATACCAAACTTCAAAAAAGCAAACTTTAGCCAACTAAGAGAGACCATAGGCCTAACTAACTGGGACAAAGTCGTCAAAAATAAAAATACAGCCACAAAATGGGATATTTTTAAAAGCATCCTAAAATCTAATTGTGAGAGGTACATACCTTATGGGAATAAAAGGGTTAAGAAGAAACCAATGTGGATAAATAGAACTGTAAAGAAGGCAAAAAATGACAAAAAGAAAGCATTTAAATCACTAAAACAGGAGGGTAGCGAGGAAGCACTGAAAAACTATAAGGAAAAAAAATAGAATATGTAAAAAACAAATAAAAGCTGCCAAACTAGAGACCGGGAGATTAATTGCCAAGAGACCAGGAGATTAATTGCCAAAGAGAGCAAAACTAACCCTAAAATGTTCTTCAATTATATAAATGGTAAAAAGTATAAATCTAAAGGTGTCGGCCCTCTACAGAGCAATGAGGGGGGAGTTGCAGAGAGCGACGATGAGCAAGCAAAGCTATTAAATATTTTTTTTCTCCACTGTATTCACTGGGGAAAATAAACTGTTAGATGAAATGCAGAATGTAAATGTAAATTCACCATTTAAAGTGTCCTGTCTGACCCAGGAAGAAGTGCAACAGCGACTTAAAAAGATTAAAATAGACAAATCGCCAGGGCCAGGTGGCATACACCCCCGTATCCTAAGAGAATTAAGTAATGTCATAGTCAGACCCTTATTTCTGATATTTACAGACTCTATACTGACAGGGAGTGTTCCACAGGATTGGCGCACAGCAAATGTGGTGCCAATATTCAAAAAGGGTGCAAAAACAGACACCCGGAAATTATAGGCCGGTAAGTTTAACATCTGTTGTGGATAAACTGTTTGAAGGTTTTCTAAGAGATGCTATCTTGGGGGATCTCAATGAAAACAAGCAAATAACATCATATCAGCATGGCTTCATGAGGGATCGGTCATGTCAAACTAATTTAATCAGTTTCTATGAGGAGGTAAGTTCTAGACTTGACAGCGGCGAATCAATGGATGTCGTATATCTGGACTTCTCCAAAGCATTTGACACTGTACCACATAAAAGGTTAGTATATAAAATGAGAATGCTCAGACTGGGAGAAAACGTCTGTATGTGGGTAAGTAACTGGCTCAATGATAGAAAACAGAGGGTGGTTATTAATGGTACACAATCAGATTGGGTCACTGTCACTAGCGGAGTACCTCAGGGTTCAGTATTGGGCCCTATTCTCTTCAATATATTTATTAATGATCTTGTAGAAGGCTTGCACAGTAAAATATAAATTTTTGCAGATGACACTAAACTATGTAAAATAATTAACACGGAAGAGGACACTATACAGCTACAGATGGATCTGGATATATTAGAGGCTTGGGCAGAGAAGTGGCAGATGAGGTTTAACACTGACAAATGTAAGATTATGCACATGGGAAGGAATAATGCAAATCACCCATACATACTAAATGGTAAAACACTGGGTAACACTGACATGGAAAAGGACCTAAAATTTTAATAAACAGCAAACTAAACAGTAAAAACCAGTGTCAGGCAGCTGCTGCCAAGGCCAATAAGATAGAGGGTTGCATCAAAAGGGATATAGAAGCCCGTGATGAGAACATAGTCCTACCACTTTAATCACTAATCAGACCACACATGGAGTACTGTGTACAGTTCTGGGCTCCTGTGAACAAGGCATACATAGCAGAGCTGGAGAGGGTTCAGAGGAGGGCAACTAAAGTAATAACTGGAATGGGGCAACTACAGTACCCTGAAATATTATCAACATTAGGGTTATTTACTTTAGAAAAAAGATGACTGAGGGAAGATGTAATTACTATGTATAAATATATCAGGGGGCAGTACAGAGATCTCTCCCATCATCTATTTATCCTAAGAACTGTGACTGTGACAAGGGGACATCCTCTGTGTCTGAAGGAAAGAAGGTTTGTACACAAACATAGAAAAGGATTCTTTATTGTAAGAGCAGTGAGACTATGGAACTCTCTGCCTGAGGAGGTGGTGATGTTGAGTACAATAAAAGAATTCAAGAGGGGCTTGGATGAATTTCTGGAGTGTAATAATATTACAGGCTATAGCTACTAGAGAGGGGTTGTTGATCCAGGGAGTTATTCTGATTGCCTTATTGGAGTCAGAAAGGAATTTTTTTGCCTTCCTTTGGATCAACTTGCTGGATAACAGGCCGAACTGGATGGACAAATGTCTTTTTTCAGCCTTATATACTATGTTACTATGTTAAAAAGTTTGTCAGCAGGCGCAACTGCAGCATGAACTATGTCACCCCTCTCATATTCATCTTAGAATAGACCCTGACGCTCACGCAGCAAGGGGCCACAGCGGAAGAATAGCAGCTGACAAATTTTGCTGTCTTCTCTATAGCTGTGAGGGACACACAAAGGAAATCTGCCACGAATGATGAAGAGGAAGATGAGGAGCTACCACTGCAAGAGGAGGAGTCAGAGGTACAGGAGCAAGAGGACGATAATGAGGATGGCACCGGTTAACACATCCAATCATCTGTTGGTGGCGGAGCCAAAAAGAACTGGCTCTTTGGGCACTCTGGCCAGAACTGTGAACTGTATGCTCGCTTGCTTACGAAGTGACAGATGTATCTTTGGCATTAATTAGTCTGATGATTACTGGATAGCCATGCTTTTAGACCCTCGCCACCATGGCAAAATGAGGAATGTTTTTCTTTCTCAGAAAGGGAGGACAAATTACATTATTACCAGGAAACACTGTGAATACAGCTTGCTGCATCTTAATGCAAGTAGATGCCAGCTGGCAGCATGTCTGAAAGGGAGGCCCCTCTCCGCCCCTCGCAGAGTCACCCCCCTCTATGAAGCTGCAGCAGCCATTTCAGTCTCCTTAACAAGATAGAGAAGATTTTCCACATGCTGCTTCAGGCTGAGGCCAGTCAGCAAGCCGACAGCTCCTGTCTAAAAACCCAGGTTTAGGTCTACCAAAACTCTGTGCAGTCACTAGCATATATGGGTCACATGCTGCACTTGGTCAATCCGAGGCCGACCCTGTATTGCTTTCATGTGAAGTAACCAGTGGAACTCTGCATTTACACAGTTGGTTGCCAAAAAACACTGTACTATTTACGCCAGAGCACTTTTGTGTACAATGCAGTATTACCTATTTGATAATTAAGTAGTAGAGCTGAGCGGACCCCTGGATGTTCGGGTTCGACTGAATTTCAGAAAAAAAGTTCGAGTTCGGGACCCGAACTTGACCCCGAACCAGAACCCCATTGAAGTCAATGGGGACCCAAACTTTTGAGCACTAAAATGGCTGTAAAAATGTCATGGAAAGGGCTAGAGGGCTGCAAATGGCATCAACATGTGGTTAAGAGCATGAAAAGTGCTCTGCAAATAAATGTGTATAGGGAAATTACTTTAAATAACATAAAATACGTAAAAATAAAAAATAATAATCTTGATCTAGGAGGACGAGGTCCATATGGAGTAGGAGGTTGAGGAGGCGGTGGATGTGGCGGTGGATGTGGAAGCGGCGGTGGAGGAGGAGGAGGTAGCCTACACTGCTTTTTGGTTTTAAATTTATTTTTATTTTAGTAAATTAGGGTACACCCCAAAACATTGGGAAATATAACCTGTGATAACCCCCTCCAGTCGTGCTAAACACACGTTCAGACAATACAATGGCTGCAGGGCCGGCCAGCACCTCCAAGTGATCAAGGGCAAGCTCAGGCCATGTGCCCAATTTGGAGACCCAGAAGTTGCAGGGGCTGACCCCTGTCAGTCAGTTCGTGTAGGCGTATGCACACTTACTGCCCCACCATGTCGCACGTCCCCGTGATGTTCACGATCCAATTTGATATCTGCTCTATCAACTTCCGATGTTCTTTTATGCGCCTACCATGGTGATGACGGGTGGTGGGGAATCAGGGTTCCAGGCTGGAGAGGGAGCATGAGAAAGAGAAACCACATCCAAGGGAGGAAAAAAAATTTCTAATTTTAAATTATAGAGCGGAAATATGGGACAAAGTATTAAAGCGTAAAAGTGGGACAACTTTTTAAAGTTTAGCATTGAATGAAAGGATCAATTAATGAAGAATTTCTTAAAATGTATTCCCTGTCAACCATGCAGAGCAGGGGTTTCTATCCGGCAAAATTTGAAAATTGTCACCTGACAATGTAATTGACGATTCTTTTAAATTTATGTTCCGGTCACCTATGTAGAGGTGCCCCAGTGCCATCCACCATCCATTTGGATATCTTCTCTATCAACTTTCAATGTTCTTTTCTGAGCATACCATGTTGATCACGGTTATCGGCGAATCAGGGTTCCAAGCCGAAGAGAGAGTGTGAGAAAGAGAGATCACATTTAAGGGAGATAAATTTATTTTAAAAAATTTGGATCGAGCTGAAATATGGGAAAAGTTATTGAGGCGCAAATGTGGGACAAATTACAGAAGCGCAAATGTGGGAAAAGTTATTGAATCGCAAATGTTGTACAAATTAGTAAAGCGGAAATGTGGGACAAATTATTGAAGCGCAAATGTGGGACAAATTATTGAAGCGCAAATGTGGGACAAATTATTGAAGCGCAAATGTGGTTCAACTTGTTAAAGTTTAAGCATTGAATGAAAGGAGGTGGCACGTATCAATTAAAGAAGAATTTCTGAAATTTCATTCCCTGTCACCTATGCAGAGCAGGGGTTTATTCACGTCTAAAATTGTAAAATGTCAACCCAAGAATGTAACAGAAAAATTACAGAAATTTATTAACCTGTCTACTTGGTAGAGCAGGGGTCTATGACAGAAAAAAAATTGTTTATTGTCACCCGAAAAATGTAAAAGAAAAATTATTGAAATTTATTAAGCTGTCAACTAGGTAGAGGAGGGGTACTTCAACCCAAAAATTGTTGAATTTCAACCGAAAATGTAACTGACAATTTTTTTTATTTTTTTTTACCGGTCTAATAGGTATAGAAATGGTACATCACACCCAAAAATTTGTGAATTTCACCAGAAAATGTAACTGACAATTTATTTTATTTTTTTACCTGTCTACTAGGTATAGCAGTGGTACATCACATCCAAAAATTGTTTAATTTCAACCGAAAATGTAACTGACAATTTATTTTTTATTTTTTACTGGTCTAATAGGTATAGCAGTGGTACTCGCTGAAAGCCGAGCAGCAGCAGGGTGAGAACGCCGAAAGCGTGCACAGACGTCCCGCACTATCTGCAGCAGCTCTGACATATTGGGGTAATTTGCATGGTTCACCTGATTTTGTCCCCAACTTGGTTGTGCAGGAAAGTGATGGCTCGCCTGGAAAATTAGTGGTGGCTGAGAACGACGTACTGTGGTATGGCCACCACCATAAGGTTTTTAAAACTCTCCGTCTCCACCAGACGGAATGACAGCATTTCATAGGCCAGGAATTTTGAAATGCTGGCATTCAGGGCCAGGCATCGCGGGTGGGTAGGGGGGTACTTCCTCTTTTGCTTTAGTGTTTGGGAGATAGACAGCTGAACACTTCCATGGGACATTGTGGAGATGCTTTGTGACCCAGGCTGATCAGGCAGGTTGTGCTCAGGTTTAAAACGTTTATGCCTCGCTTCAGGCTCTGATTGCACAACATGCAAACCACTAGTGTCTTGTCGTCAGGACATTGTCTGAAGAACTGCCACGCCAGGGAACTCCTTGGAGCTGGCGTTAGTGTGCTCGGTCCCTTGGTGCTGTCGGTAGTAGCAGGCGTACTATCTAGGGGACTGCTGCTCCACTTTTGCACCCTGCTCCCTTTTTTGCTTTGCTGGTGGCTCTGTGCGACCACCGCCTTTTCCTCCGAACTAGACAGGTCACTCACATGACCTTGATTCAGGGCCGGCGCTACCATAAGGCAGACCAAGCGGCTGCCTTAGGGCGCACCCTGGGGGAGGGCGGAAAAATGAACCTTCTTTTTTTTTAAATCACTTACGTGTGATTTGTTGTCGCCGGCCGCCCGCCCCAGCCTGAGTGCGCCATGTGGCCCCGGCCCTCACTCACAGAGCGGCATGGGCCCGGCAACATGGTCACGGGGTCAGGCCAGGGGGGTGTGACTGGCGAGTGGCGGGGCGGGCGGCAGCAGGTACTGGAACTGACTGTGTCTATAAGTCTGACTCACACACAGCCAGATTGCCGTAGCAGCAGGACAGGTGGGTAGGTAATCACTGATGAGTAGGGTTGAGCGAACCCGAACTGTAAAGTTTTGGACCCCTGACCCGAACCCGAACATTTCAGTAAAAGTTCGGGTTTGGTGTTCGGCGATTTCTTAGCGCTTTTGAAAGGAAGACAGAATCTGTGATCATAACTCGAATCTAACTCAGCGATCTACATACATTTAGTTGTGTGGGTGCAGTGCACAATCTTTTTACCCTGCCAGTGACAGAAAAAGATTTCTTTTATCCGTCTGTTAGTGAGGTGGGCGGTGGCGGCGGCTGCCCTTTTATGCAAGCTCAATGCACCAGCACTGCATCTAAGCTTTTATGACATTCAAATCCAAGCTTGAAATACTGCACTAATAATCTGGTTTTAAAAAAAACACAATTTTTTGGCAATATACAACATCTGGTGCATTTGCAGGATTAGTCAGTGTGCAATTCAAGCTAGAAATAGAGCCATAATTTTCAGGGCTTTTACAAACACCCTTATTTTGCAAAATCCACTATTTTACAGATCTGCACGTGTGAAATTCAAGCGTAATATACAGCTTTCATATTCTGTTACAAAAAAAACACACTTTTTTTGGCAATATACAACATCTGGATTAATCAGTGTGCAATTTAAGCTAGAAATACAGCCATAATTTTCTGGGATTTTTAAAACACCCTTTTGGTACAAAATACACAATTTTACAGCCCTAGCTGCATCTGCACGTGTGAAATTCAATAGTTTTATACAGCTTTCATATTCTGTTATAAAAAAAACCTCTTTTATAAAAATCCTTAATATTGCAGCCCTTGCTGCATATGTGATTGTTAAAAACAAGTTTTAAAAATTTTAATAATTTTCTGGCTTTGAAAAAACACAAATTTTTGGCATTATCCAACATCTGGATTATTCAGTGTGCAATTTAAGCTAGAAATACAGCCATCATTTTCTGGGTTTTTAAAAACACACTTTTTTGCCAAAATACACAATTTTTCTGCCCTTGCAGTATCAGCACGGTTGAAATTCAAGGGTTATATACTGCTGTCATATTCAGTTATTAAACAAACACCCGTTTTGGTCAAAAAAGTTTATTTTGCAGCCTTTGCTGCATATGTCAGTGTGAGATACACACTTTAGATACTGTGGTTATATTCATTTATTTGAAAAACAGGCATTTTGTGCACAAAACTTTAATTGCAGCCTAGTCTGTATCAGTATGTGTGAGATACACCCTTTAGATTCAGTGGTTCTATTCAGTTATTTGAAATACAGCCATTTTGGGCAAACAAATTTAATCGCGGCCTAGTGTGGATCAGTCGGTGTGAGATACACCCTTTAGGTACTGTGGTTATATTCTTCTATTAATAAAACACCCTTTTTGGGTAATATACACTATTTTTATGCCCTTGCAGCATCAGCACGTGTGAAATTCAAGGGTTATATACTGCTGTCATATACAGTTATTAAACAAACACCCGTTTTGGTCAAAAAAGTTTATTTTGCAGCCTTTGCTGCATGTCAGTGTGAGATATACATTTTAGATACTGTGGTTATATTCCTTTATTTGAAAAACAGGTATTTTGGGTAAACAAATTTAATTGTGGCCTAGTCTGGATCAGTCAGTGTGAGATACACCCTTTAGATACTGTGATTATATTCAGTTATTATGACTCTGTTAGCAGGGTTTCCCAGGGTCATCCACCTATCACTACCCCAGAAGTGGAAGAGATTGAGTGCACCGATGCCTAACCACTTATGTTTCAAGATGTACATGGAAGGACCATCGCAGCACATCTCGGATGATGACGAAACACAGGTGCCAACTGTTGGGGCTCTCAAAAAGTGTGCAGACCGACAAGGAGGGCAGGGGTGAAGACTGGGTGGAAGATGATGTGGAGGACGATGAGGTCCTCGACCCCACATGGAATCAAGGTCATGCTAGTGACCTATGTAGTTCGGAGGAAGAGGCGGTGGTCGCACAGAGCCACTAGCACAGCAGAAAAGGGTGCAGGGTGCAAAAGTCCCCTAGACAGTACGCCTGCTACTGCCCACCGCAGCAAGGGACCGAGCACACCAAAGCCAGCTCCAAGGAGTTCGCTGGCGTGGCAGTTCTTCAGACAATGTGCTGACGACAAGACACAAATGGTTTGCACGCTATGCAATCAGAGCCTGGAGAGAGGCATAAACGTTCTCAACCTGAGCACAACCTGCATGACCAGGCATTTAAGTGCTAAGCACGAGCTGCAGTGGAGTAGACACCTCAAAAACCAAGGAAGGTCTCTGGCTCCTCCTGCTTCCTCTTCTGCTGCAGTCTGGGCCTCTTCACCCACCTCTGGAGTGACAGTGCCACCTGCCATCCCGCAAAGAGAGGATCTGCCAGCAACACCACTACCTGGGTCACCAAGCATCTCCACAATGTCCCACAGAAGCGTTCAGCTTTCCATCTCCCAAACACTGGAGAGGAAGAGGAAGTACCCGCCTACCCACCCGCGATCCCTAGCCCTGAATGCCAGCATTTCTAAATTACTGGCTTTTGAAATGCTGTCATTCCGTCTGGTGGAGACAGATAGTTTTAAAAGCCTTATGGCAGTGGCTGTCCCACAGTACGTCGTGCCGAGCCGCCACTACTTTTTTCAGGCGAGCCATCCCTTCCCTGCACAACCAAGAGGGGGACAAAATCAGGTGTGCAATGCGCAACGCCATCTGTGGCAAGGTGCACCTCACTACGGATACGTGGACCAGTAAGCACGGTCAGGGATGTTATATCTCCATAACAGCACACTGGGTAAACTCAGTGGCGGCTGGGCCTGAGGCGGATAGCAGTTTGGCGCATGTCCTTCCACCACCGAGGATTGCAGGGCGCTTCAGTTTGCCTCCTGTTGCTTCCTCCTCCTACTCCGCTTCCTCATCCTCTACCGACTCCTCATCCGGTTAGCGTAACACCTACACCACCAACTTCAGCACAGCCAGGGGTAAACGACAGCAGGCAGTTTTAAAACTTATCTGTTTGGGGGACAAACCCCACACCGCGCAGGAGCTGTGGACGGGCCTTGAACAACAGACCGATGAGTGGTTGGTCCCAGTGAGCCTCAAGCCCGGCCTGGTGGTGTCCGATAATGGGCAAAATCTCGTAGCAGCTCTGGGACTAGCCGGTTTGACGCACAACCCTTGTGTGGCACATGTGCTGAATTTGGTGGTGCAGAGATTCCTTAAAAATTGTCAAAGCTGCTGCATAAGGTGTTGGCCGTCTGTGCGCGCTTTCAGCGTTCTCATCCTGCTGCTACTCGCCTGTAAGTGCTGCAGCGTAATTTCGGCCTTCCCGCTCACCGCCTCATAAGCGACTTGCCCACAAGGTGGAACTCCACCTTGTACATGCTGGCCAGACTCTGCAAGCAGAAGCAGGCGATAGTGGAGCTTCAGCTGCAGCACGCACGGGTGAGTCGCTCTGCGGAACAGCACCACTTCACCACCAATGACTGGGCCTCAATGCGAGACTGGTGTTCCTTGTTGCGCTGTTTCGAGTACTCCACCAACATGGCCAGTGCCGAAAACGCCGTTCTCATCGAACCTATCCCACTTCTATGCCTCCTTGAAAAAACGCTGCTGGCGATGATGGAACAGGATGTGGCACAGAAGGAGGAGGAGGAAGAGGGATAATTTTGTAGGGTTTCCGGACAGTCATTCACAAGTGGCTCAGAGGGTGGGTTCCTGCACCCACAAACGCCAGGTACACAATTGTCCAGCCAGTGCACAGTTCTGGAAGATGACGAGGTGCCCACATTCTAACTTGTGCTGATTACTGGGTGGCCACGCTGCTGGATCCCCGTTACAAGGACAACATACTGTCCTTAATTCCCTCATTGGAGCGTGATCGTCAGATGAGCGAGTACAAGCGCACACTGGTAGACGTGCTGCTGGTGGTATTCCCACCTGACAGCGGTGGCACAGTGGAAGCACAAGGCGAAGGCAGAGGATGAGGAAGTGTTTGCCAATGCAGCTGGGGCACCGCCAGCACCTCAGAAGGCAGGGTTAGCATGGCCAAAATGTGGAAAAGCTTTGTCAGTACTCCACAACAACCAGCACCACCAGCTGATATGGAACGTCTTAGCAGGAGGCAGCATTTCACCAACATGGTGGAGCAGGATGTGTGAACACGCCTACACGTACTCAATGACGGGTCTGCCCCCTTCAACTTCTGGGTCTCCAAATTTGGCACATGGCCTGAGCTTGCCCTTTACGCCTTGGAGGTGCTGGCCTGCCCTGCAGCCAGTGTATTATCTGAACGTGTGTTTAGCACGGCAGGGGGCGTCATCACAGACAAGCGCAGCCACCTGTCCACAGCCAATGTGGACAAGCTCACGTTCATTAAAATGAACCAGGCATGGATCCCACAGGACTTGTCCATACCTTGCGCAGAATAGACATGTGTACCGGCCTTAACCAGCCATTGCTATACTGCAGCGCAATTGCTCATTCTTGTATTTTGGATATTTCACACTCTTTTGGAGTGTACCCTAATTTAAAAAAAATTAAAAAATTAAAACCAAAAACCAGTGTTGGCTACCTCATCCTGCTCCACCGCCGCTTCCACCTACACCGCTACGTCCACCCACCGCCTCCTCAAACTCCTACTCCATATGGAACTCCACCTCATAAATCTTTTTTTTCTTTTTTTGGTACGTATTTTTTTTTATGTCATTTCACTACTTTGTCTGTTACATTTTCGGGTGAGATTATCCAATTTTTGGGTGTGATGTAGCACTGCTATACCTAGTATTCAGGTTAAAAAAAAAAAATTGCCAGTTACATTTTCAGATGAAATTCACAATTTTTTGGGTGTGATGTACCACTACTATACCTAGTAGACAGGTAAAAATAAAAAATAAATTGTCAGTTACATTTTCGGGTGAAATTCACCTATTTTTGGGTGTGATGTACCACTGCTATACCTAGTAGACAGGTAAAAAAAAATAATAATAATTGTCTGTTACATTTTTGGGTGAAATTCACAAATTTTTGTGTGTAATATTCCCCTCCTCTACCTAGTTGACAGCTTAATAAATTTCAATATTTTTTCTTTTACATTTTCGGTTGACAATAAACAATATTTTTCTGTCATAGACCCCTGCTCTACCAATTGGACATGTTAATAAATTTCTGTAATTTTTCTGTTACTTTATTGGGTTGACATTTTACAATTTTGGACGTGAATAAACCCCTGCTCTGCATAGGTGACAGGGATTAAAATTTCTGAAATTCTTCTTTAATTGATGCACGCCACCTCCTTACATTCAATGCTTAAACTTTAACAAGTTGTAACACATTTGCGCTTCAATAATCTGTCCCACAATTGCGCTATACTAATTTGTCCCACATTTGCGCTTTACAAATTTATCCCACATTTGTGCTTCAATAAATTTTCCCACATTTGCGCTTTAATAATTTGTCCCACATTTGCGCTTCAGTAATTTGTCCCACATTTGCGCCTCAATAACTTTTCCCATATTTCCGCTCGATCACAAAAAAATGTAATACTTGTATCTCCTTGGATGTGGTCTCTCTTTCTCATGCTCCCTCTCCGGCGTGGAACCCTGATTCCCGGATAACTGTGATCAACATGGTAGGCTCAGAAAAGAACATCGAAAGTTGATAGAGAAGATATCCAAATGGATGATGGACGTCACAGGGACGTGCGATCAGGTAGAAGTTATCTAGAGTCAACAAAGCCGCAGCAGGGCCTTTCCTGGCTAACGTTTCCAAATCCAAAATACCACAGTGACATTCCCTATAATTTTTTATTAATCATTCCAATAACAGGGCATCTTAAGAGTCCTGTATTGTTATTTATCGTCCCAACCTCCCCGAGTCGGGAGTGGGTAATTGCCGCGCGCCCCCTAATCTCCTCAAAATTCTTCCATTTTAATAGCTTCTGACACATTTCCGCTCGATCACAATTAAATTTCATCCATTGATCTCCCATGGATCTCTCTTTCTCACGCTCCCTCTCCGGGGTGGAACCCTGAATCGCCGATAACCGTTATCACCATGGTAGGCGCATAAAAGAACATCGAAAGTTGATAGAGCAGATATCCAATTGGATTGTGAACATCACGGTGATGTGCGACATGGTGGGGCAGTATGTTTGCACACTCCTACTCCTTACCCCCTGCAACTTCTGGGTCTCCAAATTGGGCACATGGTCTGAGTTTGCCCTTTACGCCTTGAAGGTGCTGGCCTGCCCTGCAGCCAGTGTATTGTCTGAACTTGTGTTTAGCACGACTGGAGGGGGATATCACATATTTCACAATGTTTTGGGGTGTACCCTAATTAAAAAAAATAAAAATAAATTTAAAACCAAAAAACTTTAGGCTACCTCCTCCACCGCCACTTCCACGTACACCGCCACATCCACCGCCTCCTCAACCTCCTACTCCATATGGACCTCGTCCTCCTAGATCACAATTATTATATTTTTTTTTTTGACATGGGGGGGGAGAAATCTGACATGGGGGTGATGTGACAGAGGGGATTATGTAAAAAGGAGGGAGAGAAATGTGACATGGAGGGGGGGGAAATATGACATGGAGGGCTGATGTGACATAGGGGGGTGATTTGACATGGAGGGGGAGAAATGTGACATGGGGGGCTGATGGCTGACATGGGGGTATGATGGCTTACATGGGGGGCTGATGGATGGGGGCTGATGGCTGACATGGGGGGCTAATGGCTGACTTGGGGGGCTGCTGTCTGACATGGGGGCTGATCTGAGGCATTGGGGGTCTGAACTGAGGTCTGATTAACATTGGGGGTCTGATTGCTGGTCTGGCCTGAGGTGTAATGGAAAATATTTTTTTCTTATTATCCTCCTCTAAAACCTAGGTGCAACTTAGAGGGCGAAAAACCAGCGATTGTCTGAAGCAGAGAGAAGATACCAGGCCGACACAGAGGAGAAGCCAGCTACTGCAGACGGGATCAGGGCCAGGTGAGCTGCGAAGGGGGGGGGGGGGGGGCGCCAAAATGTAGCTTCGCTTGTGTTTGCAAAAAATCCTTGCACCGGCCCTGCCTTGATTCCATGTGGGTTCGAGGATCTCATCGTCCTCCACAGCATCTTCCACCCAGTCTTCACCCCTTCCCTCCTTGTCGGTCTGCACACTGCAGAAAGCCACAGCAGTTGGCACCTGTGTTTCATCATCATCCAAGACGTGCAGGTCATGCAGGTGGTGCTAAGGTTCAGAATGTTAATGCCTTGCTTCAGGCTCTGATGGCAGAGCGTGCAAACCACTTTGGTCTTGTCGTCAGCACATTGTGTGAAGAAGTGCCATGCCAGTGAACTCCTTGAAGCTGCCTTTGGTGTGCTCTGTCCCTGGTGGCGGTGGCCAGTAGCAGGCGAACTGTTTTGGCGATGGCTGCTCTGCTTTTGCACCCTGCTCCCTCTTTTGCTACGCCGTTGGCTCGGTCTCACCACTGCCTCTTCCTCCGAACTCTGAAAGTCAGTGGCACGACCTTCATTCCATGTGGGGTCTAGAACCTCATCGTCCCCTGCATCGTCTTCCACCCAGTCTTCCTCCCTGACCTCCTTTTTGGTCTGCACACTGCAGAAAGACGCAGCAGTTGGCACCTGTGTTTCGTCATCATCAGAGACGTGCTGAGGTAGTATTCCCATATCCTCATCAGGAAACATAAGTGGTTGTGCGTCAGTGCATTCTATGTCTTCCACCCCTGGGGAAGGGCTAGGTGGATGCCCTTGGGAAACCCTGCCAGCAGAGTCTTCAAACAGCATAAGAGACTGCTGCATGACTTGAGGCTCAGACAGGTTCCCCGATATGCACGGGGGTGATGTGACAGACTGATGGGTATGGGTTTCAGGCGCCACCTGTGTGCTTTCTGCAGAAGACTGGGTGCGAGATAATGTGAACCTGCTGGATCCACTGTCGGCCACCCAATCGACTAGCACCTGTACTTGCTCAGGCCTTACCATCCTTAGAACGGCATTAGGCCCGACCAAATATCGCTGTAGATTATGGCGGCTACTGGGACCTGAGGTAGTAGGTTCAGTAGGACGTGTAGCTGTGGCAGAACGGCCACGTCCTCTCCCTGCACCAGAGGCTCCACCAACACCACCACCACGACCGCGTCCCTTATTAGATGTTTGCCTCATATTTAGCGTTTACCAAGCAAAGTAAAAAGTGGTTGAATCTGTTAAAAATAATTATCCGCCAATAAAATCCCTGATGTAGTGTATTGCACTTTTTTTTTTTTTTTTTAACTCTATATGACAGCGGTATTTGTGGCCTAAATTTCACAGTAATTTATGCACCTCTAATCCCAGATGTGCAGTATATCAGAGATTTTTTTTAACCCCAGTAAGCAAAAGCCGTATTTGTGGCCTAAATTTCACAGTAACTTATGCACCTCTAATCCCAGATGTGCAGTATATCAGAGGTTTTATTTTAACCCCAGTAAGCAAAAGTTGTATTTGTGGCCTAAATTTCACAGTAATTTATGCACCTTTAATCCCAAATGTGCAGTATTTCAGAGTTTTTTTTTTTTAATCCCAGTAAGCAAAAGCCGTATTTGTGGCCTAAAATGAACAGTCCCTTATGCACCTATAATCCTAGATGTGCACTATATGAAACAGAGTTTTTTTTTTTCACCCCAGTATGCCCCAGTATTAGAAAGCAGTATTTCTGTCCTAAATGTAACACTCACTTATGCACCGCTAATCCCAGATGTGCAGTATATCAGAGTTTTTTTTTAACCCCAGTAAGCAAAGCCGTATTTGTGGCCTAAATTTCACAGTAATTTATGCACCTATAATCACAGATGTGCAGTATATAAAACACAGTCTTTTTTCCACCCCGGTATGCGAAAGCCGTATTTCCGGCCTAAAATGAACAGTCCCTTATGCACCTATAATCCTAGATGTGCACTATATGAAACAGTTGTTTTTTTTTCACCCAGTATGTCCCATTATGCCAAAGCCGTATTTCTGACCTAAAATGAACAGTCCCTTATGCACCTATAATCCTAGATGTGCACTATATGAAACAGAGTTAATTCTTTTCACCCAGTATGCCCCAGTATGTCAAAGCCGTATTTCTGGCCTAAATGTAACACTCACTTAGGCCTCATGCACACGACCGTTGTGTGCATCCGTGGCCATTGTGCCGTTTTCTGTTTTTTTTCGCGGACCCATTGACTTTCAATGGGTCCGTGGAAAAATCGGGGAATGCACCGTTTTGCAGCCGCATCCGTGATCCGTGTTTCCTGTCCGTCAAAAAAATATGACCTGTCCTATTTTTTTGACGGACAACGGTTCACGGACCCATTCAAGTCAATGGGTCCGTGAAAGAACACGGATGCACACAAGATTGGCATCCGCGTCCGTGATCCGTGGCCGTAGGTTACTTTCATACAGATGGATCCGAAGATCCGTCTGCATAAAAGCTTTTTCAGAGATGAGTTTTCACTTCGTGAAAACTCATATCCGACAGTATATTCTAACACAGAGGCGTTCCCATAGTGATGGGGACGCTTCTAGTTAGAATATACTACGAACTGTGTACATGACTGCCCCCTGCTGCCTGGCAGCACCCGATCTCTTACAGGGGGCTGTGATCCGCACAATTAACCCCTCAGGTGCTGCACCTAAGGGGTTAATTGTGCATATCATAGCCCCCCTATAAGAGATCAGGGGCTGCCAGGCAATAGGGGGCAGACCCCCCTCCCTCCCCAGTTTGAATATCATTGGTGGCCAGTGTGCGGCCTCCGTCGGCCCCCCTCCCCCCCTCTATTGTAATTTTATTGGTGGCCAGTGTGCGGCCTCCGTCGGCCCCCCTCCCCCCCTATTGTAATTTCATTGGTGGCCAGTGTGCGGCCCCCCCCCCGGCCCCCCCTCTATTGTATTAATATCATTGGTGGCCAGTGTGCGGCCTCCCCTCTCTCCCCCCCCCCCGATCATTGGTGGCAGCGGAGATTCCGATCGGAGTCCCAGTTTAATCGCTCTGGGGCTCCGATCGGTAACCATGGCAACCAGGACGCTACTGCAGGCCTGGTTGCCATGGTTACTTAGCAATATTACAATATTAGAAGCATCATACTTACCTGCTGGCTGCTGCGCTGTCTGTGTCCGGCCGGGAGCTCCTCCTACTGGTAAGTGACAGGTCTGTGCGGCGCATTGCTTAATGATCTGTCACTTTTTCCTGTAGGAGGAGCTCCCGGCCGGACACAGACATCACAGCAGCCAGCAGGTAAGTATGATGCTTCTAATATTGTAATATTGCTAAGTAACCATGGCAACAAGGCCTGCAGTAGCGTCCTGGTTGCCATGGTTACCGATCGGAGCCCCAGAGCGATTAAACTGGGACTCCGATCGGAATCTCCGCTGCCACCAATGATCGAGGGGGGGCGGGAGATCGGAGGCCGCACACTGGCCACCAATGAAATTACAATAGAGGGGGGGAGGGGGGCCGACGGAGGCCGCACACTGGCCACCAATGATATTGCAATAGAGGGGGGGGGCGGGGGGGGGCCGCACACTGGCCACCAATGATATTCAAACTGGGGAGGGAGGGGGGTCTGCCCCCTGCTGCCTGGCAGCCCCTGATCTCTTACAGGGGGCTATGATATGCACAATTAAACCCTTCAGGTGCGGCACCTGAAGGGTTAATTGTGCTGATCACAGCCCCCTGTAAAAGATCGGGTGCTGCCAGGCAGCAGGGGGCAGTCATGTACACAGTTCGTAGTATATTCTAACTAGAAGCGTCCCCATCACTATGGGAACGCCTCTGTGTTAGAATATACTGTCGGATCTGAGTTTCACTATGTAACTCAAATCCGATGGTATATTCTAACATAGAGGCGTTCCCATGGTGATGGGGACGCTTCAAGTTAAAATATACCATCGGATTGGAGAAAACTCCGATCCTATGGTATATTAACCCCTGACTTTACATTGAAAGTCAATGGGGGACGGATCCGTTTGAAATTGCACCATATTGTGTCAACGTCAAACGGATCCGTCCCCATTGACTTGCATTGTAATTCAGGACGGATCCGTTTGGCTCCGCACGGCCAGGCGGACACCAAAACGACTTTTTTTTCATGTCCGTGGATCCTCCAAAAATCAAGGAAGACCCACGGACGAAAGAACGGTCACGGATCACGGAAAAACGAAACCCGTTTTTGCGGACCGCAAAAAAAAACGGTTGTGTGCATGAGGCCTTATGCACGTATAATCCTACACTGCTCAAAAAAATAAAGGGAACACAAAAAATAACACATCCTAGATCTGAATTAATTAAATATTCTTCTGAAATACTTTGTTCTTTACATAGTTGAATGTGCTGACAACAAAATCACACAAAAGTTAAAAAATGGAAATCAAATTTTTCAACCCATGGAGGTCTGGATTTGGAGTCACACTCAAAATTAAAGTGGAAAAACACACTACAGGCTGATCCAACTTTGATGTAATGTCCTTAAAACAAGTCAAAATGAGGCTCAGTAGTGTGTGTGGCCTCCACGTGCCTGTATGACCTCCCTACAATGCCTGTGCATGCTCCTGATGAGGTGGCGGACGGTCTCCTGAGGGATCTCCTCCCAGACCTGGACTAAAGCATCTGCCAACTCCTGGACAGTCTGTGGTGCAACGTGACGTTGGTGGATAGAGCAAGACATGATGTCCCAGATGTGCTCAATTGGATTCAGGTCTGGGGAACGGGCGGGCCAGTTCATAGCATCAATGCCTTCGTCTTGCAGAAACTGCTGATACACTCCAGCCACATGAGGTCTAGCATTGTCTTGCATTAGGAGGAACCCAGGGCCAACCGCACCAGCATATGGTCTCACAAGGTGTCTGAGGATCTCATCTCGGTACCTAATGGCAGTCAGGCTACCTCTGGCGAGCACATGGAGGGCTGTGCGGCCATCCAAAGAAATGTCACCCCACACCATTACTGACCCAATGCCAAACCGGTCATGCTGGAGGATGTTGCAGGCAGCAGAACATTCTCCACGGCGTCTCCAGACTCTGTCACGTCTGTCACATGTGCTCAGTGTGAACCTGCTTTCATCTGTGAAGAGCACAGGGCGCCAGTGGCGAATTTGCCAATCTTGGTGTTCTCTGGCAAATGCCAAACGTCCTGCACGGTGTTGGGCTGTAAGCACAACCCCCACCTGTAGACGTCGGGCCCTCATATCACCCTCATGGAGTCTGTTTCTGACCGTTTGAGCAGACACATGCACATTTGTGGCCTGCTGGAGGTCATTTTGCAGGTGTAACGGTCACGTCCACACACACACAGGGGGAAGGGTAGTGACCACTGCGCTCCACCCTCACCCCTGGCCCTGCCTACTTGCCTCACGAGTCCTGATGACAGGGGACAACTGGACGGCAATCCCTAACTTAGGATATGTGCAGGGAAGACAGACAAGACAAAATACGGAACATGAACGGACCGGGTCAGAACCAAGAGAGCTACGCAGTACAACGGATTAAGCAAAGAATGGTCAGGAGAAGCCGGGGTCAAATACCAGGAGAGTAGCGAAGTACAAGAGGAGTCCTAAGAGAGTAGTCAGGTGGGAGCCGAGGTCACAATATCAGGATGTATGCGCAGTACAGGAGGAGCAGGCAGAGGATCGTCAGGGAACAGGATCAGGTAAATATTCAGTAGTCCAACAAATAGCCAGGAGCCTAGAAATTAACAGGCAACCTGTAGCCAGCAGGCTGCCTGTATTTATAGTGGGGAGTGAGGGTCATGTGACGTGGCCAGCATCACATGACCGACAGACCAACCAGTCGAGCACCGAGTGATCAGCTCGGCGCTCAAGGCAGACTAGGAGCAGGGAGCCACCCAGCTAGTAAAGCTGCCCTGGGAATGAGGTCAAACACAGAACCTCATTCCAAAAGCTAAGCAACAGTTCTGCAGGCAATGGGGGACCGAGTGCACCTTCGGAACCCCGTGACAGTACCCCGCCTTTTACGAGGGGCCACCGGACCCAAGACTTCAGGCGATGGCTCTTCAGGGTGTTCTAAATGAAATTTACGAACCAGTCTAGGAGCATGAACCTCCCTGGCAGGTACCCAAGATCTCTCTTCAGGTCCATACCCCTTCCAGTGAATCAGATACTGCAAGGAGTTACGCACCTTCCTGACATCCACTATTTTAGACACGACATACTCGACAGCATCATTAACAAGAACCGGCGGAGGCGAGGCTTTCGATGGTACTACCGGTTCAAAATATTTTTTAAGTAGAGATTTATGGAACACATTATGAATGTGGAATGACTCGGGCAGCTCCAACCTAAATGATACCGGGTTAATCACCTCTGTGATCTCATATGGACCAATAAAACGAGGAGCAAATTTTCTAGAAGCTACCTTGATAGATAGATTCTTGGAGGACAACCATACTTTATCCCCAACCTGAAAGTTCACCCCCCTTGAACGTCTCCTATCGGCCTTGAGTTTTTGAGAACTTTGAGCCTTTTCTAGGTTCGATTGAACCCGGGCCCAAACTGTGCACAGTTCGGAGGAGAGTTTATCAGCTTCAGGGTTAGAGGAGGAGACGGACGACCCAGAATGAAAACGGGGATGAAAACCATGGTTACAAAAGAAAGGGGAGACCCCAGCAGAAGAATTGACACGGTTATTCAGAGCAAATTCAGCCAACGGAAGGAATTTGACCCATAATTGCTGGTCATCAGCAACATACAACCTCAGGAATTGTTCCACAGACTGATTAAGGCGTTCAGTCTGCCCATTACTCTCAGGATGGTAGGCGGAAGAAAAAGACAACGAAATTTTACATCTTTGACAGAAGGCCCTCCAGAATTTGGACACAAACTGCACACCCCTGTCCGAAACAATATTTTCCGGGATGCCATGTAAACGAACAACCTCTCTCACAAAAATAGACGCCAGGGTTTTAGCATTCGGAAGTTTAGAAAGGGGAATGAAATGAACCATCTTGCTAAACCTATCGACCACTACCCAAACCACAGTCTTACCCTCCGCCAGCGGTAGGTCAGTTATAAAGTCCATCGAGATATGGGACCAGGGTCTACTGGGAATGGGTAGGGGTCGTAGGTTACCAGCAGGGCGAGTCCTAGGTGTCTTAGACCTGGCACAAACCTCACAGGCTGACACGTAGGACTTGACATCCCTGGTCAGAGTGGGCCACCAATAAGATCTAGAAACCAGATCCTTAGTGCCCTCAATACCCGGATGTCCACAAAAGGCAGAATCAAGACACTCACCCAACAGCTGGAGACGAAATTGTACGGGAACAAACAACTTATCTGTTGGGGTGGATGCCGGTGCCAGATGTTGTTCAGCCTTAATGCGAGCCGAGATATCCTGGGTTAGAGCCGCTAAGAAGATGTTTGGTGGTAGGATGGATTCAGGCGGCGTCTCAGTGGGTTGAAAAGCATGGAAGCTCCGAGATAATGCGTCTGCCTTCACATTTTTACTTCCCGGCCTGAACGTAATGGAGAAATCAAAACGGGTAAAAAACAGAGCCCATCGGGCTTGTCGGGGATTCAACCTCTTAGCGGACTCGAGAAACATTAGGTTTTTATGGTCAGTGACAACAGTTACTCGATGCCTTGCCCCCTCCAAAAAATGTCTCCACCCCTCAAATGCCCATTTAATGGCCAACAGCTCCCTATTCCCTATGTCGTAGTTTCTCTCCGTGGGAGAGAATTTCCTAGAGAAGAAGGCACACGGTCTCAGGTTAGTGAGGCTAGCAGGACCTTGTGAAAGGACTGCTCCTGCGCCGTCCTCGGACGCATCCACCTCCACAATAAAGGGTCTCTCCTGATCAGGCTGGATCAGAATGGGAGCGCTACTAAATGCCTTTTTTAATGTGTCAAATGAAGAAATGGCCTTGGTAGACCAATTCTCCAAATCCGCCCCTTTCTTAGTAAGGTCGGTCAATGGCTTAGCAATTACAGAAAAATTCATGATAAATTTACGGTAGTAATTAGCAAAACCCAAAAACCGTTGTAAAGCCTTTAAGGATGAAGGCCTTACCCATTCCTTAATTGCTAAAACCTTACCAGGATCCATCTTAAAGACGTGAGGAGTCAAAACATGCCCTAGAAACAGTATCTCCTGTACACCAAAGACACATTTCTCTTGCTTAGCGGATAGCTGGTTCTCCCTCAACACCTCTAATACTTGTTTGACATGGGACACATGAGATTCGAAATCAGGAGAGAATATCAAAATGTCGTCAAGATAGACAATAATAAATTTACCTAAGAACTCCCTAAGAATATCGTTCATTAAGTTTTGGAACACAGCTGGGGCATTGCTGAGTCCAAAAGGCATCACCTGATATTCAAAGTGTCCTATCGGAGTATTGAACGCTGTCTTCCATTCGTCTCCCTCCTTGATTCGGATTAGATTGTATGCCCCTTTCAGGTCAATCTTGGAAAACCAGGTTGCCCCCAAAACCTGGTTAAATAAATCCGGAATCAATGGGAGAGAGTATCTATTTTGGACAGTGATTTTATTTAATCTCCGGTAATTAATACAAGGCTAAGACCACCATCCTTCTTTTTAACAAAGAAAAACCCTGCTCCCATAGGAGAGACTGAAGGTCTAATATGCCCTTTAGCAAGGCTCTCCTTAATATAATCCTCCATAGCCTTGTGTTCGGGCCCTGAAAGATTATAAATTCGACCTTTAGGAAATTCGGCACCCTCAATTAGCTCTATGGCGCAATCATAAGGTCTATGGGGGGGTAGAACCTCTGGAGTAAGGGACGAGAACACATCAGAATATTCCTTAATAACAGAGGGTAATGTATTGGACCTTACTGAAACCCCAGCCTGGACCACGGACAAGCATGAGTCACACTTAGGTCCCCATTTCACCAACTCTCCTTTGGACCAATCAATTGTGGGGTTATGTAAACGGAGCCAAGGCAACCCTAGTACCACCTCAACCGGTAGGTTCTCCAGGACTAGAAGAGAACATCTCTCAGAGTGGCACACACCCACGGACAGAGAAATTTCAGAGGTACATGACCTCACCGTACCACCAATCAGGGGAGTAGCATCAATAGCCATGACATGGATAGGTGTAGGTAAAGCAAACATTGGAATACCCAATTTACAAGCAAACTCAAAGTCAATAAAGCTGGCCGCTGAACCGGAGTCAATAAAGGCCTTACCCGGTCACTTATTAACCCCCAGAGAAATTGTTATGGGTACCAAAAGCTTACCTTTAGAAAAATCAGGGTGTACCTGGTCTTTAGGTTGTCTTGCTTTAGAAGACTTGTCAGAGAGGTCCCTCTTAGGACACTTGTTGATCCAATGGCCAGGATCTCCACAGTAGAAGCACTCTCCGCGTCTGCGACGAAGATTACCCCGGGTCATGCCAACCTGCATGGGTTCCTCGGTGGAGACCTCAGTGTTGTCCCTGGAAAAGGCCTCTGGCTGGACCACCATCTGAGAACTGAACTGTCGTTCTTGTCGTCTCTCTCTAACTCGTCTGTCAAGTCGGACAACTAGGGTCATCATCTCCTCTAAGGTCTCAGGAATTTGGTAATTGACCAATAGATCTTTTAAATTATCAGATAGACCAGACCTAAACTGACTCTTCAGGGCTGGTTCATTCCATCCTGAGGGGACACACCACCGTCTGAATTGGGTGCAATACTCCTCCGCAGGGAGATGGCCCTGAACCAGTGCCCTAAGAGCTGTCTCGGCTACCAGGGCCCTGTCTGGTTTGTCATAGAGGGTACCCAGGGCCTGAAAAAAACCCTCCACAGAAGTTAGACAACTGGCCCCAGGAGGTAACGAAAATGCCCAGTCCTGGGGATCACCCTGTAGTAGAGAAATGATAATCCCCACGCGTTGGCTCTCGGGACCGGAGGACACGGGGCGCAAACGGAAGTAGAGTTTGCAATTCTCCTTAAAGGAGAGAAACCTCTTCCGGTCTCCAGAAAAGGGTTCTGGGAGCTTGATCTGGGGTTCAAAATATGGACTGGAGGACAGAGGAGTGGAAGAACCTTGCCCTAACTCACAAGAACAGAGTTTCTCTCCTAGCTCCTGCACCCTCTGTGTCAAGTTAGAGACATGGTCAGTCAGGGTAGTAAGAGGATTCATGATACAGTGGTTATTGGGCCTGTTAATCTGTAACGGTCACGTCCACACACACACAGGGGGAGGGGTAGTGACCACTGCACTCCACCCTCACCCCTGGCCCTGCCTACTTGCCTCACGAGTCCTGATGACAGGGGACAACTGGACGGCAATCCCTAACTTAGGATATGTGCAGGGAAGACAGACAAGACAAAATACGGAACATGAACGGACCGGGTCAGAACCAAGAGAGCTACGCAGTACAACGGATTAAGCAAAGAATGGTCAGGAGAAGCCGGGGTCAAATACCAGGAGAGTAGCGAAGTACAAGAGGAGTCCTAAGAGAGTAGTCAGGTGGGAGCCGAGGTCACAATATCAGGATGTATGCGCAGTACAGGAGGAGCAGGCAGAGGATCGTCAGGGAACAGGATCAGGTAAATATTCAGTAGTCCAACAAATAGCCAGGAGCCTAGAAATTAACAGGCAACCTGTAGCCAGCAGGCTGCCTGTATTTATAGTGGGGAGTGAGGGTCATGTGACGTGGCCAGCATCACATGACCGACAGACCAACCAGTCGAGCACCGAGTGATCAGCTCGGCGCTCAAGGCAGACTAGGAGCAGGGAGCCACCCAGCTAGTAAAGCCGCCCTGGGAATGAGGTCAAACACAGAACCTCATTCCAAAAGCTAAGCAACAGTTCTGCAGGCAATGGGGGACCGAGTGCACCTTCGGAACCCCGTGACAGCAGGGCTCTGGCAGTGCTCCTCCTGTTCCTCCTTGCAGAAAGGCGGAGGTAGCGGTCCTGCTGCTGGGTTGTTGCCCTCCTACAGCCTCCTCCACGTCTCCTAATGTACTGGCCTGTCTCCTGGTAGCGCCTCTATGCTCTGGACACTACGCTGACAGACACAGCAAACCTTCTTGCCACAGCTCGCATTGATGTGCCATCCTGGATAAGCTGCACTACCTGAGCCACTTGTGTGGGTTGTAGACTCCGTCTCATGCTACCACTAGAGTGAAAGCACCGCCAGCATTCAAAAGTGACCAAAACATCAGCCAGGAAGCATAGGAACTGAGAAGTGGTCTGTGGTCACCACCTGCAGAACCACTCCTTTATTGGGGGTGTCTTGCTAATTGCCTATAATTTCCACCTGTTGTCTATCCCATTTTCACAACAGCATTTTAGCAGTGTTGCTTCCTAAGTGGACAGTTTGATTTCACAGAAGTGTGATTGACTTGGAGTTACATTGTGTTGTTTAAGTGTTCCCTTTATTTTTTTGAGCAGTGTACATGTGCACTATATGAAACAGATGTTTTTTTTAACCTCAGTATGCCCCAGTATGAGAAAGACATATTTCTGGCCTAAAATGAACAGTCCCTTATACACCTATAATCCTAGATGTGCACTATATGAAACAGAGTTTATTTTTTTCACCCAGTATGCCCCAGTATGTCAAAGCCGTATTTCTGGCCTAAATGTAACACTCACTTATGCCCGTATAATCATAGATGTGCACTATATGAAACAGATTGTTTTTTTTATCCCCAGTATGTCCCAGTATGAGAAAGCCATATTTCTGGCCTAAATGTAACACTCACTTATGCACCTATAATCACAGATGTGCAGTATATAAAACACAGCTCACTCCACTTTCACATATGGCTAAAGTCAGTTTTAGCCAAGTCAGATTTATGATCGGCCCTTTAAGACTGTAATAAATCTGGTTTGACGGTAGCAGTTTATCCGTCAGTAAGCAGCTTTACAAAAGTCGCACATTTTTATGAAAAAGTTGCATGTTCTATGAAAAAGTCGCATAAGATAAGCATGGTCCTCACTGGAGTGAAATTGCGACTTTTTTGCGACTTTTTAAATAGTCCCAATAGTAAATCTGTCTAGAG
The DNA here is from genome assembly GCF_905171765.1 of Bufo bufo. Taxonomy (NCBI): domain Eukaryota; kingdom Metazoa; phylum Chordata; class Amphibia; order Anura; family Bufonidae; genus Bufo; species Bufo bufo. Next base: position 453,773,539 of record NC_053392.1, read on the forward strand.
ATTCATTTACATAAGAAAACATGCCCACTTTCAGAAAACTGGCGAGCATAGTGCAGAGCAGAAAAAAGTCGCAAATTTGTGCGCAGTTTTACCGTTTGGGACTTTTTTTGGGACTTTTTCACTCCATTATTCTGACCTGAGCTAATGATAAATCTGGCCCAGTGTTTTTTCCACCCCGGTATGCAAAAGCCGTATTTCTGGCCTAAAATGAACAGTCCTAGATGTGCACTATATGAAACAGAGTTTTTTTTTCACCCAGTATGCCCCAGTATGCCAAAGCCGTATTTCTGGCCTAAATGTGACACTCACTTATGCATGTCTAATCCTAGATGTGCACTATATGAAACAGATGTTTTTTTTTCACCACAGTATGCCCCAGTATGAGAAAGCCGTATTTCTGGCCTAAATTTCACAGTAACTTATGTACATCTAATCCCACATGTGCAGTATATCAGAGGTTTTTTTTTAACCCCAGTAAGCAAAAGCCGTATTTGTGGCCTAAATTTTACAGTAAGGCTACTTTCACACTTGCGGCAGAGCGATCCGGCAAGCAGTTCCATCGCCGGAACTGCCTGCCGGATCAGGCAAAATGTATGCTAACTGATGGCATTAGTAAGACTGATCAGGATCCTGATCAGTCTTAAAAATGCCTGATCAGTCGAAAAAATGCATTGAAATGCCGGATCCGTCTTTCCAGTGTCATACGGCAAAAACGGATCCGGCATTTATTTTTTCACCTTTTTTTCAGTCTGCGCATGCGCATACCGGAAGGACGGATCCGGCATTCCGGTATTCTGAATGCCGGATCCGGCACTAATACATTCCTATGGGAAAAAATGCCGGATCCGGCATTCAGGCAAGTCTTCAGTTTTTTTAGCCGGAGATAAAACCGTAGCATGCTGCGGTTTTCTCTTTTGCCTAATCAGTCAAAACGACTGAACTGAAGACATCCTGATGCAAACTGAACGGATTACTCTCCATTCAGAATGCATGGGGATATGCCTGATCAGTTCTTTTCCGGTATAGAGCCCCTGTGACGGAACTCTATGCCAGAAAAGAAAAACGCAAGTGTGAAAGTACCCTAACTTATGCACCTTTAATCCCAGATGTGCAGTATATCAGAGGTTTTTTTAACCCCAGTAAGCAAAAGCCGTATTTGTGGCCTATATTTCACAGTAACTTATGCACCTATACAGGGAGTGCAGAATTATTAGGCAAGTTGTATTTTTGAGGATTAATTTTATTATTGAACAACAACCATGTTCTCAATGAACCCAAAAAACTCATTAATATCAAAGCTGAATATTTTTGGAAGTAGTTTTTAGTTTGTTTTTAGTTTTAGCTATTTTAGGGGGATATCTGTGTGTGCAGGTGACTATTACTGTGCATAATTATTAGGCAACTTAACAAAAAACAAATATATACCCATTTCAATTATTTATTTTTACCAGTGAAACCAATATAACATCTCAACATTCACAAATATACATTTCTGACATTCAAAAACAAAACAAAAACAAATCAGTGACCAATATAGCCACCTTTCTTTGCAAGGACACTCAAAAGCCTGCCATCCATGGATTCTGTCAGTGTTTTGATCTGTTCACCATCAACATTGCGTGCAGCAGCAACCACAGCCTCCCAGACACTGTTCAGAGAGGTGTACTGTTTTCCCTCCTTGTAAATCTCACATTTGATGATGGACCACAGGTTCTCAATGGGGTTCAGATCAGGTGAACAAGGAGGCCATGTCATTAGATTTTCTTCTTTTATACCCTTTCTTGCCAGCCACGCTGTGGAGTACTTGGACGCGTGTGATGGAGCATTGTCCTGCATGAAAATCATGTTTTTCTTGAAGGATGCAGACTTCTTCCTGTACCACTGCTTGAAGAAGGTGTCTTCCAGAAACTGGCAGTAGGACTGGGAGTTGAGCTTGACTCCATCCTCAACCCGAAAAGGCCCCACAAGCTCATCTTTGATATTACCAGCCCAAACCAGTACTCCACATCCACCTTGCTGGCGTCTGAGTCGGACTGGAGCTCTCTGCCCTTTACCAATCCAGCCACGGGCCCATCCATCTGGCCCATCAAGACTCACTCTCATTTCATCAGTCCATAAAACCTTAGAAAAATCAGTCTTGAGATATTTCTTGGCCCAGTCTTGACGTTTCAGCTTGTGTGTCTTGTTCAGTGGTGGTCGTCTTTCAGCCTTTCTTACCTTGGCCATGTCTCTGAGTATTGCACACCTTGTGCTTTTGGGCACTCCAGTGATGTTGCAGCTCTGAAATATGGCCAAACTAGTGGCAAGTGGCATCTTGGCAGCTGCACGCTTGACTTTTCTCAGTTCATGGGCAGTTATTTTGCGCCTTGGTTTATCCACACGCTTCTTGCGACCCTGTTGACTATTTTGAATGAAACGCTTGATTGTTCGATGATCACGCTTCAGAAGCTTTGCAATTTTAAGAGTGCTGCATCCCTCTGCAAGATATCTCACTATTTTTGACTTTTCTGAGCCTGTCAACTCCTTCTTTTGACCCATTTTGCCAAAGGAAAGGAAGTTGCCTAATAATTATGCACACCTAATATAGGGTGTTGATGTCATTAGACCACACCCCTTCTCATTACAGAGATGCACATCACCTAATATGCTTAATTGGTAGTAGGCTTTCGAGCCTATACAGCTTGGAGTAAGACAACATGCATGAAGAGGATGATGTGGTCAAAATACTAATTTGCCTAATAATTCTGCACGCAGTGTAATCACAGATGTGCAGTATATAAAACACAGTGTTTTTTCCACCCCGGTATGCGAAAGCCGTATTTCTGACCTAAAATGAACAGTCCCTTATGCACCTATAATCCTAGATGTACACTATATGAAACTGAGGTTTTGTTTTTTTCACCCAGTATGCCAAAGCTGTATTTCTGGCCTAAATGTGACATTCACTTATGCACCTATAATCCTAGATGTGCACTATATGAAACAGAGGGTTTTTTAAACCCCAGTGTCTCAAAGCTGTATTTCTGGACTTGCAGACATGCAGATATCCTGTGCTGGTGCACTATCGTTGCATAAAATGGCTGCCGATTATGTATTGACTAACTGAAGGAAAAAAAGTTCATTTTCAGTAGTAGTTGGCTCAGGGCAGGCTTAAAACAATTGTGCACTGCACCCACAAAACACCTTTGCTGTAGATTGCTGAGTAAAGAAGCAGTTCTTCATAAGATTCCTCCCTGATGTCTCCCTCACAGCAGCTGCCAGCCTATCCCTACACTAATCCGAGTAGAGTGACGGGCGGCACTACGTGACTCCAGCTTAAATAGAGGCTGGGTCACATGCTGCAGTTGGCCAATCACAGCCATGCCAATAGTAGGCATGGCTGTGATGGCCTCTTGGGGCAAGTAGTAAAAATCGCATAAAAATCACCATAAAAATCGCCGAACATCGAACCCGAACTTTTACGTAAATGTTCGGGTGCCGAAAAATCTAAAGTTCAGTACGAACCCGAACTTTAAAGTTCGGGTTCGCTCAACTCTACCCCTAACTCATCACCTAAATATTTTAACTGGCGTTTGAATCAAACATTGCTTAGCTGTACAAATATACAAATAACCATAAATAAAAAACTAAAGGAATTTTTCATAGTCAACAATCAAGGAGAGACATCCCCACAATTTGTGTAGGAAGCACACAAAGCAGTAATAAGGGGAGAGCAGGGCCGTAGATAATTTTCTTTCCTGGGGGGGGTTCAGCTTTCTCAAATTATAAGACTATCTAGCAGACACACCAGGGTTTGACAAAAATATACCAGCCATATCATTCCTAAACCAATCCCCATGTTAGCCATCAGCCCATCATGTCATATTTCTCCCCGTCCATGGCACAGACAGGCTACAGACATTGTCTCCGGTCCATCATGTAACCCCATCCTCACCCATGTCACATTTCTCCCCCTCCATTTGATTGCTCTAACACCTAAAGAAAAAATAATAATTTAAAAAACCTGATGTTTCTCCAGATGATCTTATGCTAAAAGTAGTGGTAATAGAGTCTCAAAGGTCTATAGAAGCAGGTACACTATTTTTACAAACCTTTGAGACTCTATTAACACTACTATCAACATCAGGTCATTTAGAGAAACAGCATCTTTTTTTAATTATGTTTTTCCTTTAGGTGTTAAAGCATAACTTTCATTTGATTGCTGTAACACCTAAAGGAAAAAGCTTTTTAAAAACCTGCTGTGTCTCTAGATGACCTTATGTTGACAGTAGTGTTAATAGAGCCTCAAAGGTCTGTAAAAATAGGGTAACTGCTTCTATAGACCTTTCAGACTCTATTACCACTGCTATCAACATAAGGTTATCTTGAGAAACAGTAGGTTTTTAATTTGTTTTCCGTTAGGTGTTCAAGAAATTAAATAAGTTATTTTTTAACACCTAAAGGAAAAAAAATAATTTAAAAAACTTGCTCTTTCTCTAGGTGACCTTATGTTTATAGTAGTGTTAATAGTCTCAAGGGTCTATAAAAGCAGTTACCCTATTTTTACAGACCTTTGAGACTCTATTAACACTACTATCAACATAAGGTCACCTAGAGAAACAGCAGGCTTTAAAAAAATCCCTTTAGGTGTTAGAGTAAATTGCAATCAAATGAACGTTATGTGTTAGGATATTAGGGTCAGAAGCAGACAAGCAGGGTTTTGTTTAGCCTCTTGATTATTAGTTTTTACATTCATAATGCTCCACATTGAGCTTCCAGCAGCAGACAGATGCCAGGGCACTTCTGTGGTCACCTCACCTGGGCACATGGTCTTTGCTCAGCAGAGTCCTGCCATACATGCTGGGTAGATGCTGCCTGGAATGGATTTGTTAGAAGGAGGTCTGTGACGTCACTGGTCACATGCTCCTTCATGGTCACATGATCCACTGTGAGAACGCCTGCCTCCTGCTGTGTTCAGCTCCAGAGAGAAGGGGGTGTGAAAGGATGGACCAAAGGCAGGGCAGCTATCTGATACTAGCCAATCAGCAGCCTCCTGCTCCTATCTGTGGCTTAACACAAGCGCAGCTTAGAGTGAACACTGGCTGGGGAGGGCGCCCGGCAGCGCTGCGCTGCTGGCAAGTAAGTGATTAAAAAAAAAAAGGTTTGTTTTTCCGCCCACCCCTTTCTCTGTGCAGGGTGCGCCCTAACGCAGCCGCTTGGTCTGCCTTATGGCCGGCGCGGCCCTGAGGAGGACAGACACTCTGGGGGGGGGTTTGAACCCCCTATCCCCCCCCCTTATCTACGCCCCTGGGGGAGAGTTCATCTCTCTTGCTTCCAACTTAAACAAAGAAAGGCAAAAAAAGATCTCTAAGCTAGAGTGCTCCCACAAACGTCTTAAAAAGAGTGACATCCTAGATAAACTCAATACAGCTAGAGAGGAGTTGAAAACTCATCTCAATGCTCAATCGGCAAAACTATACCTGGCACTGAAACAAAAATTCTTTGCTCATGGTAATAGACCCTCCAAATTCATGCTGGCACTATTACGCCAACAAAAACGCAAATCTAGGATCATGACCATTAGGACGAATAGAGAACAACTCCATAGAGATGATACTTCCATTGCTCAGGCTTTCCATGACTTCTACACAGAACTTTACAATATTAACGCAGGAGAGTCTGACGAGGTTAAACAGGAAAAGACTAAACTTACTTCTGATTTCCTACGAAAACAAAAATTACCAACTATTAGTGCAGATCAAGCACTCCGATTATGCGCACCAATAGCTGTCAAAGAGGTCATGGATACCCTGAAAACAATTGCTAAGGGAAAGTCTCCAGGCCCAGAAGGCCTCCCAGCCATATATTACACAACTTTCAAAGATATACTTGTCCCTTATATGGTTCAGGTATTTAATGCTGTATTAGAAGGAACCCCCTTCATCCCCCAAACACTAAGTGCCCATATTACACTGATCCCCAAACCCCAAAAAGACCAAACTCTCTGCTCAAGTTATAGACCCATTTCCTTATTAAATCTGGATCTTAAAATCTATGCTAGAATTCTGTCAGCCAGAATAAAACCCCTGCTTCAAGACCTGATCCATCCAGACCAATCAGGCTTTGTTCCAGGCAGAGAGGGGAAAGATGGAATGTACAAAATTATTAATGCTATTGTTCTAGCCAAATGCCGTAAGACACCTATTGTACTGCTTGGGACAGATGCTGAGAAAGCGTTTGACAGAGTGGCTTGGCCCCTTATCACTAGTACCCTGCAAAAATTTGGATTCCCAGATCCATTCATTAAAGCAATCTTCTCAATGTACGCTTCCCCATGCGCTTACATAAAGGTGAACGATACCCTGTCCCGAGCAGTACATATCAACAATGGAACTAGGCAAGGCTGCCCACTATCCCCATTATTATTCATTTTGTCATTGGAACCCTTATTACAATCTATTAGGCAGAATTCTGAGATTAATGGTCTAAGCTGTTGTGACTTGGAGATAAAACAAGCTGCATATGCAGACTTATTAAGTTCTTGGAAACACATCTTCATATCATGGCTGGGACGCAAAAACATATTCAACACCCTAATCCTCCCTAAACTTACTTACCTCATACAGGTTCTCCCAATCAAACTCCCAAAACATTTCCAAAAAACTTTCAGGAAAATATGTTCCAATTACATTTGGGGCAATATAAAACCAAGGATCTCCCATAAAATCCTTCAACTACCTATAACCAAAGGAGTGATAGGCCTTTCTTCTCTATCCAGATATATCACAGCGGTCCACCTTAGCAGGATTATTGATGGGGTGAGACGCCCAAAACACAAACTCTGGATCCTACTGGAAGAAGAAATAACCAGATACCCACTAAGAGGTCTAGTCTTTACAGATCCACAGACTCCTCCCATTATAAATAAAGACAACATGTTAGTCCATGCCACACTGTCCCTCTGTAGGTTAAAATCCCTGAGAGACGCTTGTTCAAAATATCCCTCCAAACTTACTAAATCTTAGTGATTGTCTTATCACAGCCGGCGAAGGCTATAAAATCTTACCAATACAAATCCGTAATGCCAATTCAGCTCCAGCAGACCTATTAGACTCAGATGGGAGCATATTAGACTTACAAGCCATGAAAGAAAGGTTTGGAACCTCTCAACTCAATAGCCTTCACCACAACATTATATAAAAAAAAACCTAAAACAAGTTATGTCCCCAGATTTCCAAAGGGAACCCTCATGGTTTGAAAAACTAGCATCACAGTCACAGACTCCTAAAAAACTTACACACACCATATGTCAGAATCTACTCCAAAACGAAACACCAAACTCCTTATACTTTTTAAGAGAATGGGAGAGAGATTTAAACATCAAATTTACAAATGAGGACATCAAAGCTATACTACTATCACCAAAACTATCCTCAAGATGCTCCAACATTCAAGAAAACACATATAAAGTAATATCCAGGTGGTATCTTACACCTGTTAGATTAAGCCAGATGTACAGTACCACACCGGATTTGTGTTGGAGATGCCTCAAGGAACGAGGCACCTTCCTACATATCTGGTGGACATGTCCACTTATACAAACATTTTGGACCCATATTTTTGACAACATTAACCTCATCCAAAAAAAAGAACATATGAGGATCCCCAGTTGCCCAAAGGTTTCCCTTCTAAACATTATACCAAACTCCCTGAACCTATCAGAAAAGAGTCTCTTAAGAATTCTTTTAGCGGCAGCTAGGCTTCTCATAGCCTCTAACTGGAAAACACAAAGTCCTCTGTCTAGCATACAATGGCAAGACGAAGTTACCTCTATTTCCAGATTGGAAGAACTATCCCATTGGGAACTGAGAACACATCATAAATATAGGAAAATCTGGTCTCCATGGGTCAACTGGAGATCCTCAAAACTCAAGGCATGAGATGTTCACTCATCACATACTGAAGAACCCTATACACAACCGCTACCTATAGACTAGAAGCAGTTTAACGTTCTGCTCCGGCTCTCACATATATACATAACACATAACTTACCTCATTTCCCTCACTATGGGTACTGTCTACCCCCACCCCCCCTCAACTTCTGTCCTGTTCTCTTTAGTTTATTCTTGTTTTGTTTAAATATTTACAAATAGGCATAGGCCTTATAGATTTAGTGATGACAAGTGGAGGCCTCCCCCTCCTATCCCTCCTGGCCCTCCTTTCTAAGAGAGCTACCCTTAAAGGGCTGCACTGAGTTTATAACTTAAGAGGAACAGGTCATCAGGGATTTCAGGCTATGGAGGTAAACTGTCTACAGGAATCAATACGATATATAACTTCAGTTGTAATATCTGAACACCCTCACTTAAGATACAGATAAAGCTTATGACATTATAGCCCTTTGTTCTGATTTTCATGAGTTTTCTTAAATATCGATTTCGAGGGCGTAAAAGTCCCCACTCTCATTGCTATTGTCAATGTTCACTTTGTGAGATTACTGTACCATTGTACATTGGCCTTGAGGCTACTTTCACACTAGCGTTCGGGGCTCCGCTTGTGAGCTCTGTTTGAAGGGGCTCACAAGCGGCCCCGAACGCATCCGTCCAGCCCTAATGCATTCTGAGTGGATGCGGATCCGCTCAGAATGCATCAGTCTGGCAGCGTTCAGCCTCCGCTCCGCTCAGCAGGCGGACACCTGAACGCTGCTTGCAGCGTTCGGGTGTCCGCCTGGCCGTGCGGAGGCAAGCGGATCCGTCCAGACTTACAATGTAAGTCAATGGGGACGGATCCGTTTGAAGTTGACACAATATGGCTCAATTTTCAAACGGATCCGTCCCCCATTGACTTTCAATGTAAAGTCTGGACGGATCCGTCTGAAGCTACTTTCACACTAAGAATTTTTTCTACAATATAATGCAGACAGATCCGTTCTGAACGGATCCCAAGTCTCCAATATATAAGCGGATCCATCTGAGCAGACATCAGACGGACCCACTCTGAACGGTAGTGTGAAAGTAGCCTAAAACTGCAACTTCACTTGCTGTTATGTATTGTAACCCCCTTTCTTGAAAAATTAATAAAAAGAATTTGAAAAAAAAAAAAAAAAGAAATGCAGCAAAGGCCGCAAATGTCATATCTAGCACAAAATGGGTGTTTTTTAAAACCACAATATAACAGCAGTATTTAACGGCTGTATTGGACTGTCAGAAATGCAGCAAAGGCCGCAAATGTAGTATCTAGCACAAAATGGGTGTTTTTTTAAAACAAAAATTTAACAGCAGTATTTAACGCTTGTATTGGACTGTCAGAAACGCAACAAAGGCCGCAAATGTAGTATCTAGCACAAAATGGGTGTTTTTTTTAAAACCACAATATAACAGCAGAATTTAACGGCTGTATTGGACTGTCAGAAATGCAGCAAAGGCCGCAAAGGTAGTATCTAGCACAAAATGGGTGTATTTTTAAAACCACAATATAACAGCAGTATTTAATGGCTGTATTGGACTGTCAGAAATGCAGCAAAGTCCGCAAATGTAGTATCTAGCACAAAATGGTTATTTGTTTCAAACAAAAATTTAACAGCAGTATTTAACGCTTGTATTGGACTGTCAGAAATGCAGAGAAGCCGCAAGTGTAGTATCTAGCACAAAATGGATGTTTTTTTCAAACCACAATGTAACAGCAGTATTTAACGGTTGTATTGGACTGTCAGAAATGCAGCAAAGGCCGCAAAAGTAGTGCTAGCACAAAATGGTTTTTTTTTTAAAACCACAATATAACAGCAGTATTTAACGGCTGTATTGGACTGTCAGAAATGCAGCAAAGGCCGCAAATGTACTTTATGGAAAAAAAAATGCTTTTTTTACCCACAATGTCCCAGTTGTATTCCCTGATTATATTTCACTATCAGATTTGCAGTGCAGGCCGAAAAGATACCTTCTGGCAAAACAAAAAAAAGATTTTTTTCACCCACAGAGAAAGAGATGGATTTACTGATTCTATTTCCCTATCAGATTTGCAGTGCAGGCCGCAAAGGTACTTTATGGAAAAAAAATATATGATTTTTTCACCCATAATTAAACAGATGGATTTAACTGATTTTCTTTCACTATCACAAATGCAGTGCAGGGTGCAAATGTACTTTTTAGCAAAAAATAATAATAATTTGTCCCCACAGAATCTAACAGATGGAGTTCCTTGGATTGTACTTTACATAAATTTTTTTGAATATGTCACCCCCTGGATCCCTGAACTCACAGACGGATTACGTATTTTATTTTCTCTTCCCCTGACACATATGCAGTGCAGGTGCACTTATAAAATGGGTATATGTTGCCCACTGAACTAAAAGAACAGGATTCAATTATTGTCCCTGGCACATATGCTGTGCTGGTGCACTGAACTTGCACAAAATGGCCGCCGACGGATAAAACTTATTTTTCTGTGTCACTGGGCTCAGGGCAGGGTACAAAAATATTGCATTGCACCCACAAAAAAAATTGCTGTAGATTGCAGAGTTAACAACAAGTTCTGATATCAGATAGATTCTTTCCTATTCTCTCCCTCACAGCAGCAGCATCCTATCCCTACACTAGTAAGAGCAGAGTGACGTGCGGCGCTACGTGACTCCAGCTTATATAGAGGCTGGGTCACATGTTGCACGGGCCAATCACGGCCATGCCATTAGTAGGCATGGCTGTGATGGCTTCTAAGGGCACACGAGTTAAACGCTTGTTGATTGGCTGCCCTGCAGCATTTCAAAAAGCGCCATTAAATCGCTGAACACCAAACTCGAACCCAAACTTTTACTGAAATGTTGGGTTCGCTCAACCCTACTTATAAATGCTCTTTAAGATGCACAAAATCCTCCTTTTATCATTGGGGGCATAAGATGGGGGCCATCCTAGCCAAAAGAGCCAAACAGAAAATGGCATTAGAAAAAAATCTCTATTCTGCACCACCCAAATTCCTCGATAGTGACACACCCTCAGGAAATTGCAGATGCATTTGCGGATTATTATGGAGCACTATATAGCCTTAAATAAGATGCCTCAACTCCTCAACCCACTCCAGAAACTATAGCTGCATTTCTGGATTCAGTCTCCTTACCTACCCTCTCTGAATCTGCCCTACTAGACCTAAAATAGGCCAATATCTGACAATGAGATCTTAGCCACAATCAAGTCCTCTAAACTGCACTCAGCTGGCCCAGACGGCTATATAAATGAGTACTATAAAACATTTCAACCTTTCCTTCTGCCTTATTTGAAATTACTGTCGGTGAGACAGTGGTAACTCTTCCTAAGCCCGGCAAACCAGCTAATAGGCCTGCTAACTTCAGGCCAATATCCCTCTTAAATACGGATCTCAAATTATTTTCCAAGGTCCTTGCTTCCAGAATACATAAAGTCCTCCCAGACATGGTGGCCCTAGACAAAGTTGGATTTGTTACAGGCCGGCAATGCAGGGATGGGACCTGCTGCATCTTAGACCTTAGACCTTACAACACTCTTTCTGTCCCTGGATGCAGAGAAAGCCTTTGACTGGGTGCATTGGGGTTACCTGGAGAATGTCCTCTGTAAATTTGGGTTCCAAGGTCCTTTTCTAAGGAGTATTATGAGATTGTACTCATCACCTTTTGCCAAAGTGTTGGTCTCTGGTTTATTCTCTAAACAATTACAGATCTCTAATGGCACCAGACAAGGGTGACCCCTCTCGCCCTTAGTATTTGCAGTTCTGATGGAGCCCCTTGCTGAGGCCATAAGGTCTAATTAAAAATTTAAAGGTATTCAAGTGGGCACGAACCAACATTGGGCTGGTATCATCAAAGATGAGCTTGTGGGGCCTTTTTCGGGTTGAGGATGGAGTCAAGCTCAACTCCCAGTCCTACTGTCAGTTTCTGGAAGACACCTTCTTCAAGCAGTGGTACAGGAAGAAGTCTGCATCCTTCAAGAAAAACATGATTTTCATGCAGGACAATGCTCCATCACACGCGTCCAAGTACTCCACAGCGTGGCTGGCAAGAAAGGGTATAAAAGAAGAAAATCTAATGACATGGCCTCCTTGTTCACCTGATCTGAACCCCATTGAGAACCTGTGGTCCATCATCAAATGTGAGATTTACAAGGAGGGAAAACAGTACACCTCTCTGAACAGTGTCTGGGAGGCTGTGGTTGCTGCTGCACGCAATGTTGATGGTGAACAGATCAAAATACTGACAGAATCCATGGATGGCAGGCTTTTGAGTGTCCTTGCAAAGAAAGGTGGCTATATTGGTCACTGATTTTGTTTTTGTTTTGTTTTTGAATGTCAGAAATGTATATTTGTGAATGTTGAGATGTTATATTGGTTTCACTGGTAAAATTAAATAATTGAAATGGGTATATATTTGTTTTTTGTTAAGTTGCCTAATAATTATGCACAGTAATAGTCACCTGCACACACAGATATCCCCCTAAAATAGCTAAAACTAAAAACAAACTAAAAACTACTTCCAAAAATATTCAGCTTTGATATTAATGAGTTTTTTGGGTTCATTGAGAACATGGTTGTTGTTCAAGAATAAAATTAATCCTCAAAAATACAACTTGCCTAATAATTCTGCACTCCCTGTAATGTCACCTGAACCTAACTAGCCTATTCCTAGTTTTATCCATGCCCCTGTTACTCCATAAATGTAACTTTTATAATATTCAAATTAGCCTCTAGGAGCAGAGGGGCGTTGCTCCTGCTCCTAGAGGCTCCGTTCTCTCACCTCTGTCAACTCCCTCCAAGTCTTGATTGACAGGGCCAGGCAGCGTTCACATCCTCCTGCCAGTCCTGAGTACATGGTAAATCTTGCGTCTGCGCCATGCTGTTCAGTATTCAGCGCAGGTGCAGAAAGGAAGTCGGCAGCCAGTGAGCGTCCTTCCTTCACTATGCCTGCCTTGTTCTGGTCAAATCCTCCAAATGAATAAACCAGGCATAAACCTGTGTAAGCGGCTACAGAATGGCAAAGTATTGTTCACCGCGGCTCCTTTCTTCTTTTGCTGAATTATATGCAATGCTGTCATTATTATTATTTGATGCTTTTATCTCTGTCCTTTCTATGTTTCTGTTTCTTTTATCTGCTGTATTCTTACATGCTGTTACAGTTTTATATAAAACATCCTAATAAAAATTTATTGAAACAAAAAAAAATATGTAAACATGAAATGATTGAACAAATAAACAAAAAATGATTTGTAGCCCAAGCTGAGTAAAATGCAATCACTAAAATAATGCCCCCAAAAGTGTACATAACCTTTAACCCCTCAAATGCTATGGTCAAACGTCCTGCACTCCAAGAAAGAAACAGCATCCCCTCACTGAGATCGAGAAAGTTGTAGCCTGGTATTGATAGCCAGAGCCTGCTGGAGGCTCCAATGACCATCACAGGTATTTTCCAATACAGACCTGCAGGTGGCAGCTCTGCATTGGATTAATCTGAATTCTATATTCAGTAATGGATCAAATTTGATTACTGAATAGAAAAGATTAATGATTGCTTGTTATAGTCATCAAGGGTGACTTAAATGTATTTTTCTTTAAGTAAAAAAAAGGTATTTAAAAGTAATATATTCAAAATCAAAAATTTAAATCAAAATAATCAAAACCAAAGAAAAATTCTGATCTCTAATGAGATATAAAAATATTTATCCCACACAGCGAACGGTGCAACGGAAAAAAATATGTCCGATTTGCCATTTTTTCATCACTTCACAAAAAAATTGAATAAGAAGTGGTCAAAAAGTCATACATATGGTATCATAACTATAGGTAGATCTACAAAAAATGACCCCTCTCAAGGATCCATAGACATATAAAATATAAAAATATGGGGGGTCTGAATATAGCAATGAAAAGAAAAAAATATTTCAAGGTTTTTATTTTTTCAGAATTACAAGAAATTACAAGAAAAACTATATAAATTTGGTTTTGTTGTAATTATACCCAGAGAATGTCTTTATCCACATAGAGAATAATGTAAAAAAAAATAAATGTAAAACTGTCGGAATTGCGATTCCCATGTGGAACTATGCATCGTATGCAATATTAAAATGTTCCAATAGAAAGTACAACTTGTCCCACAAAAAAATAAGGCTATGTATGGCTTATATGCCTATATGAACAAAACAAAAAAAAATATCCAGGACTAAATGGGTTAATTGAAACAAACTACTAATTTACACACATTTTTCAATGCCACTCACATTATATTGCAACAATTTGGGCACTATACAATATATTTTTCCAAGAAACAGAGGTCTAGTAGGTTAGAAAAATGTCTCCATGAATGTTTTTTTTCTATATACTGTATTTGATATTTAATGTACCTGAAACTGCAAGTAAAATATTGTTTTTCAAAATAGTTTTAATGTATATTTCTTTACACCTCTTAAATGTGTCTCTGGTTGTTGTAACTAAAAAAAGAAATGCCTAGAGTGTTGGCAGTCTAAGGGCAGATGTGCCTTTTCTTCTTCAGGCATTAGTGGCATCACGATAACTATAAAAATACGTTACCATCTGTGTAAGAAAACTGAAAATAAATTATGTTGCCTTATTGGAAAAATAAGATAAGGAAGTATTTTGTTGAAAAAGACTTTCAATAAGTAAGAGCTCATAGATTTCACATATAATCAGAAAGGCAAGATACGAGGATAGATTTGCATCAACATGACCAGAGGAAACTTTAAGAACAGGTAAATAAACAGATTCAGATGCACAGAAATACATACTGAGGTCACTCTATTTTAGCAACTTTTTGGGGAAACTGTGAGTTAATGTATTCAGGGTAAAGCTGAAATGTATATGTGTATGTAGCAATTGAAGCAAAATAATAGTTGCAGAAGTTTAAGGCCTCTTTCAGACGGGCGTTGCGGGAAAATGTGCGGGTGCATTGTGGGAACACACGCGATTTTTCCGTGCGAGTGCAAAACATTGTGATGCGTTTTGCACTCGCGTGAGAAAAATCGTGCATGTTTGGTACCCAAACCCGAACTTCTTCACAGATCGGGGTTGTGTAGATTGTATTATTTTCCCTTATAACATGGTTACCGTATTTTTCGCCATATAAGACAAACCGGCCCATAAGACGCACCTAGGTTTTTGGGGATGAAAATAAGAAAAAAATATGTTTTAACCAAAAGGTGTGCTTTTGGTGGGTTTGGAACTAATGGTGGTCTGTGGATGACGGACACTGTTATGGGGGGATCTGTGGATGACGGACACTTATGGGGGGATCTGTGGATGACGGACACTGTTATGGGGGGATCTGTGGATGACGGACACTTATAGGGGGATCTGTGGATGACGGACACTTATGGGGGGATTTGTGGATGACGGACACTTATGGGGGGATCTGTGGATGACGGACACTTATGGGGGGATCTGTGGATGACGGACACTTATGGGGGATATGTGGATGACGGACACTGTTACAGGGGGGGGATCTGTGGCTGGCACTGTTACAGGGGGGGGATCTGTGGATGGCACTGTTATATATGTGCCATCCACAGACCCCCCACCCCATAACAGTGCCATCCACAGACCCCCACCCCTTAACTGTGCCATCCACAGATTCCGTGTGCCCCCCCCCCTGCCGCCGCCTACAAATATAAAATGTATTATTGAATTAAAAGTTATAAAATTTCTTCTGTATAATGCCGGCAGGCGGGCCGGGCGGCCGGCGCGTCCCTCAGTGATGTCACTTGCCTGCGCCCCCTGCTTCATTCATAAAGGAGGCGGCGCAGGCACGTGACATCAGGGAGTTACGCTGCCGCCCGTCCTGCCTGCCGGCATTATACAGAAGAAATTAGGATATACGGTACTATTAGGAGTGAGGGGGGCATGTTTAATAACTTTTAATTCAATAATACATTTTATATTAGTATACCAGAGAGGTGGGGCGGGGCTATAGTACAGTGACCGCACCGCCCCACCGCTATTGCCGGCCCCCAGCTCCTCCTCCCAGTCCCTCCCCCGGCCCCCGCTCCGTACATTGCGTCCAGCGATGTTAAACTGTCAGCATTCGCCCCATAAGACGCAGGGGCATTTTCCTCCCATTTTTGGGGAGGAAAAAGTGTTCTTATGGGGCGAAAAATACGGTATAAGGGAAAATAATAGCATTCTGAATACAGAATGCATAGTAAAATAGCGCAGGAGGGGTTAAATTTTTTTTAAATAATTTAACTCACCTTAATCCACTTGCTCGCGCTGCCGGCATCTCCTTCTGTCTCCTTCTTTGCTGAACAGGACCTGTGGTGAGCATTCATTGCAGGAACAGGACCTGTGGTGACATCACTCCGGTCATCACATGACCCATCACCATGGTAAAAGATCATGTGATGACCGGAGTGACTTCACCACAGGTCCTGTTGCTGCAATGAATGCTCACCACAGGTCCTGTTCAGCAAAGAAGGAGACAGACGAGAAGCCGGGCTTCGCGATCAAGTGGACTAAGGTGAGTTAAATTATTATTTATTTTTTAACCCCTACAGCTCTATTTTACTATGCATTCTGTATTCAGAATGCTATTATTTTCCCTTATAACCATGTTATAAGGGAAAATAATAATGATCGGGTCTCCATCCTGATCGTCTCCTAGCAACCGTGCGTGAAAATCGCACCGCATCCGCACTTGCTTGCGGATGCTTGCGATTTTCACGCAACCCCATTCACTTCTATGGGGCATGCGTTGCGTGAAAAACGCAGAATATAGAGCATGCTGCGATTTTCACGCAACGCACAAGTGATGCGTGAAAATCACTGCTCATGTGAACAGCCCCATAGAAATGAATGGGTCAGTATTCAGTGCGGGTGCAATGCGTTCAACTCACGCATCGCATCCTCGTGGAATACTCGCCCGTGTGAAAGGGGCCTAAGACTAATGCTGGATTTACACAGCTCAATGGAGCAGGTGATTGTCGGGAAGAAAGTGTTCCAGAAGTGGAGGTGAAGCTCTGTATTTACATGCAACTAAGGGTGGGTTCACACTAGCATTAGGGATTCCGTTATGGCTTTCCGTTATAACATGATTATAATGGAAAATAACGGAATGCCCAGACAGAATGCAAAACGGAATCCTTTAAAAGTCATTCCGTTTGCTTTCCATCCTAATAGAATTCTATGGGAAAGCATAACGGATCCGTCTGGGTCCCGTTATGCAAGACAGAAAACTGTCGACACAACTTTGTTTTCTGTCTTGCATAACGGGAACCAGACGGATCCGTTTTGATTCCCATAGACTTCTATTAGGACGTAAAGAAAACGGAATGCCTTTCTAAAGGCTTCCGTTTTGCATTCCGTCATAATACAAGTCTATGGGCAGAAGAACGGATCCGTCCTTCCATTTTATGGATTCCGTTATTTTTCATTATAACCATGTTATAACGGAAAGCCATAACGGAATCCCTAACGCTAGTGTGAACCCACCCTAACACCTTACCTCCATGGGGATATGAGATAGCTAGTGCCATAGCACGTCCCGATACACATTTATTGGGTTACGATTTATTAATTTTGTTGCAGTTTGCTCCATAACTAAGGCTACTTTCACACTCGAGTTTGGTGAGGATCCGTCATGGATCTGCACAAACGCATCCGTTCAGATAATACAACCGCATGCATCCATTCAGAACGGATCCGTTTGTATTATCTTTAACATAGCCAAAACGGATCTGTCTTGAACACCATTGAAAGTCAATGGGGGACGGATCCGTTTTCTATTGTGCCGTATTGTGTCAGTGAAAAAGGATCCATTTACATTGACTTACATTGTGTGTCAGGACAGATCCGTTTGGCTCAGTTTAGTCAGACGGACACTAAAACGCTGCTTGCTCCCGCCTTCAAAGCAGAATGGAGGCGGAACAGAGCCAAACTGAGCCAAACTTAAACATTCTGTGTGGATCCTTATCCATTCAGAATGCATTAAGAGCAAAACTGATCCGTTTTGGACCACTTGTGAGATCCCTGAACGGATCTCACAAACGGAAACCAAAACGCCAGTGTGAAAGTAGCCTAACTTTTAAAGCTAGAAATTAAAGTGGTGAAAGTTCAGACCAAATTTATCAAATGTCATACACAGCATAATAAATCAAACATAATGCAAAAATGGCAACATTTCCAGCAATAGTGAAATTTTTACTCCAGTTTATGAAAGAAGAGCAGGAAGTATTGCCATCTCTGCAGGAGCCTGCGAGTTGCGACTTTTTTTAACAAAAAGTCACAATCTCGCTTATAAAGCTTACACTTGGGGCTATGTTTACAACATCGCTATATTTGTGCCTTTTCTCTGATAACACATTCATAAATGTGTAAGACCTAATACCACTTTATTAACCATGCCCACTTTTTTTTATATAATTTTTATTGCATTTTAACTACACAGTAATAAACATATAAGTAGAGATGAGCGAATCAAAGCTGACGAAGTGGAATTCGTTCCGAATTTCAGGAAAATTTAGGTCTGCACCGAAGGCGAATTTCCTCGCGCTTCGTGGTAACTAGGGTTGAGCGAACCCAAACTGTAAAGTTCGTGTTCGTACCGAACTTTAGGATTTTTGGACCCCGGACCTGAACCCGAACATTTCAGTAAAAGTTCGGGTTCGGTGTTCGGTGCTTTCTTGATGCTTTTTGAAAGGCAGCAATGCAGCCAATCAACAAGTGTTTAACTCTGTGCCCTTAGAAGCCATCTCAGCCATGCCTACTAATGGCATGGCTATGATTGGCCAGTGTAGCATGTGACCCAGCCTCTATATAAGCTGGAGTCACATAGCGCTGCACGTCACTCTGCTGTGCTTAGTTTAGGAAGAGGATGCTGCTGGTGATTTCAGGGAGAGAAAAGGAGAGAATCTTTGCTCAAAACGTGAATCTAACTCAGCGATCTACATACATTGTGTTGTGTAGGTGCAGGGCACAATTTCTTTTATCCTGCCCTGAGCCCAGTGACCGAAAAAAAACAACTTTTATAAGTCAGTTAGGTGGGCGGTGGCGGCGGCCATTTTCTGCAAGCTCAGTGCACCAGCACTGCATCTGAGCTTTTGGGACAATGAAATCCAAGCTTTAAAAACAGCACAAATAATCTGTTTGTAAAAAAATCAATTTTTTTTTTTTGCCAATTTGCAGCATCTGGTGCATTTGCAGGCTTAGACAGTGTGCAATTTAAGCTAGAAATACAGCCATTATTTTCTGGGTTTTTAAAAACACACTTTTTTGCCAAAAAACACTATTTTCCAGATCTGCAAGTGTTAAATTCAAGTTTAATATATACAGCTTTCATATTCTGTTACCAAAAAAACACTTTTTTGGCAATATACAACATCTGGATTAGTGAGTGTGCAATTTAAGCTAGAAATACAGCCATCATTTTCTTGGTTTTTAAAAACACACTTTTTTGCCAAAAAACACTATTTTTCAGATCTGCAAGTGTTAAATTCAAATTTTATATATACAGCTTTCATATACTGTTACCAAAAAAAACAACTCTTTTTTGGCAATATACAACATCTGGATTAGAAATACAGCCATTATTTTCTGGGTTTTTAAAAACACACTTTTTTGCCAAAAAACACAATTTTTGCCCAAAAACTTTTTTTTTGCCAAAAAACACATCAGCACGTGTGAAATTCCAGGGTTATATACCGCTGTCAAATTCAGTTATTAAACACACACCCGTTTGGGCAAAAAAAAAAATTGTTGGCAGCCTTTGCTGCAGATGTCATTGTGAGATACACCCTTTAAATACAGGGGTTCTATTAAGGTATTTGAAATACCACCATTTGGTGCACAAATCTTTAATTCAGGCCTAGTGTGGGTCAGGCCGTGTGAGATACACCCTGTATATACAGGGCTTATATTCTTCTATTAATAAAACACCCTTTTGGGGGAAAAATACACAATTTTTCAGGCCTTGCAGTATTAGCACGTTTGAAATTCCTGGGTTATATACTGCTGTCATATTCAGTTATTAAACTAACACCCGTTTGGGCAAAAAAAAAATTGCTGGCAGCCTTGGCTACAGATGTCATTGTGAGATACAGCCTTTACATACTGTCTTTCTATTCAGTTATTTGAAATAAAGCCATTTTGGGCACAATTCTTTGATAGCGTCCTAGTGTGGATCAGGGCGTGTGAGATATACACTTTAAATACAGGGCTTCTATTCAGGTATTTGAAATACCACCATTTGGTGCACAAATCTTTATTTGAGGCCTAGTGTGGGTCAGGCCGTGTGAGATACACACTGTATATACAAGGCTTATATTCTTTGATTAATAAAACACCCTTTTTGGGGCAAAATACACAATTGCTGCGCAATTACATCATCAAGACGTTTGAAATTCCCTTTAAATACAGGTGTTTTATTCAGGTATTTGAAATACAGCCATTTTTGGCAAATTAATTTAATTGAGGCCTAGTCTGGTTCAGGGCGTATGAGATACACCCTTTAAATACAGTGGTTTTATTCAGGTATTTGAAATACAGCTATTTTTGGCAAATAAATTTAATTGAGGCCTAGTCTGGTTCAGGCGTGTGAGATACACCCTTTAACCCCTTAAGGACTTAGGGCATACCGGTACGCCCTATTTCCCGAATCCTTAAGGATTCAGGGTGTACCGGTACGTCCTAAGTTTAAATCGTGATTGCGGTGCCGCAGGGGTTAATCCGAACAGGATGCCAGCTAAAATCATTCACCTGGCATCCTGTCACAACGCCAGGGGGGGGTCATGTGACCCCCTGTATCGGCGATCGCCGCAAACCGCAGGTCAATTCAGACCTGCGGTTTGCTGCGCTTTCTGCAGTTTCAGAAACTTTAAAATGCTCAAAATGTTGATTTTTCACCCCCCCTGCACCCCTGCATGATTTTTTGCCGGCGGGTGGTGCAGGGGAGGGGGGTTGTGGGCGGTGCGGGAGGCGGGCGGTGCGGCAGGCGGGATTGCGATCCCCCGCCCGCCTCCTCTTGAAAATTAGTTGGTGGCCAGTGGTTATACCAGAGTGTCAGCACATTGCTGACACTCTGGTATAAACGGCTGACATCTGTGCAGATGTCAGCCGTTTAACCCTTTCCATACCGCGGTCCGTACGGACCGCTGTATGGAAAAGGTAAACTGTCAGGGTCAGGGAGCTCCCTCTCCCATCGGGGGGGCTGCTGTGCCTTTGCAGCCCCCAGACAGGATGGGGTCACAGAGGTAGGGAGCTCCCCCTCCTTACCCTTCCCCGTCTGCGAAGTTGTGGCCACAACGGAGCAGACGGGGGAAGGTTCCCATGGCAACAGGATGCCTTCTCAGGCATCCTGCTGTCCATGGTGCTGAACAGATCTGTGCTAAAGGCATAGATCTGTTCAGACAAAGTGTAAGTAAAATACAGTACAGTAGACTATATAGGGTCTGGGTCAAATTTTTTTTAAAAAAAAGTGAAAAAAGTAAAGATTAATAAAACACATTTATCACTGAATAAAAATGAAAAAAATAAAATACACTACACATATTAGATATCGACGCGTCCGTAATGACCTCATCTATAAAACGGTAATGTTACTTTCCCCGCACGGTGAACGCCATAAAAATAAAAAAAATAAAAACTATGAGAAAATTGAAATTTTGCCCACCTTACTTCCCAAAAAAGGTAATAAAAGTGATCAAAAAAGTTGCATGTACGCCAAAATAGTACCAATCAAACCGTCATCTCATCCCGCAAATATCATACCCTACTCAAGATAATCGCCCAAAAACTGAAAAAACTCTTAGACTATGGAAACACTAAAACATGATTTTTTTGTTTCAAAAATGAAATCATTGTGTAAAACTTACATAAATAAAAATAAAGTATACATATTAGGTATCGTCGCGTCTGTATCGACCGGCTCTATAAAAATATCACATGACCTAACCCCTCAGGTGACCACCGTAAAATTTTTTAAATAAAAACGGTGTAAAAAAAGCCATTTTTTGTCATCTTACGTCACAAAAAGTGTAATAGAAAGCGATCAAAAAATCATATGCACCCCAAAATACTGCCAATCAAACCGTCATCTCATCCCACAAAAAATTTGATCATACCTAAGATAATCGCCCAAAAACTGAAAAAACTATGGCTCTCAGACTATGGAAACACTAAAACATGATTTTTTTTGTTTAAAAAATGAAATCATTGTGTAAAACTTACATAAATAAAAAAATTGTATACATATTAGGTATCGCCGCATCCGTGACAACCTGGTCTATAAAAATACCACATGATCTAACCTGTCAGATGAATGTTGTAACTAACAAAAAAACGGTGCCAAAAAAGCTATTTCTTGTTATCTTGCCTCACAAAAAGTGTAATATAGAGCAACCAAAAATCATATGTACCCTAAACTAGTACCAACAAAACTGCCCCCCTATCCCGTAGTTTCTAAAATGGGGTAACTTTTTTGGAGTTTCTACTCTAGGGGTGCATCAGGGGGGCTTCAAATGGGACATGGTGTCAAAAAAAACTGTCCAGCAAAATCTGCCTTCCAAAAACCGTATGGCATTCCTTTCCTTCTGCGCCCTGCCGTGTGCCCGTACAGCAGTTTACGACCACATATGGGGTGTTTCTGTAAACTACAGGATCAGGGCCATAAATAATGAGTTTTGTTTGGCTGTTAACCCTTGCTTTGTAACTGGAAAAAAAATATTAAAATGGAAAATCTGCCAAAAAAGTGACATTTTGAAATTGTATCTCTATTTTCCATTAAATCTTGTGCAACACCTAAAGGGTTAACAAAGTTTGTAAAATCAGTTTTGAATACCTTGAGGGGTGTAGTTTCTTAGATGGGGTCACTTTTATGGAGTTTCTACTCTAGGGGTGCATCAGGGGGGCTTCAAATGGGACATGGTGTCAAAACAAAAGTCTGCCTTCTAAAAACCATACTGCGCACCTTTCCCTCTACGCCCTACTGTGTGCCCGTACAGTAGTTTACGGCCACATATGGGGTGTTTCTGCAAACTACAGAATCAGGGCAATAAATATAGCATTTTGTTTGGCTGTTAACCCTTGCTTTGTTACTGGAAAAAATGGATTAAAAAGTAAAATTTGCCCAAAAATCTAAATTCGGAAATTTTAACACCATTTGCCATTAACTCTTGTGTCACACCTAAAGGGTTAACAAAGTTTGTAAAATCAGTTTTGAATACCTTGAGGGGTGTAGTTTATAGAATGGTGTCATTTTTTGGGTGGTTTCTATTATGTAAGCCTCGCAAAGTGACTTCAGACCTGAACTGGTCACAAAAAATTGGGTTTTTGAAAATTTCTGAAAAATTTCAAGATTTGCTTCTAAACTTCTAAGCCTTGTAACATCCCAAAAAAATAAAATATCATTCCCAAAATGATCCAAACATGAAGTAGACATATGGGGAATGTAAAGTAATAACTATTTTTGGAGGTATTACTATGTATTATAGAAGTAGAGAAATTGAAACTTGGAAATTTGCAATTTTTTACAAATTTGGGGTAAATTTGGTATTTTTTTTATAAATAAAAATGAATTTTATTTTTACTTCATTTTACCAGTGTCATGAAGTACAATATGTGACAAAAAAAACTATCTCAGAATGGCCTGGATAAGTCAAAGCGTTTTAAAGTTATCAGCACTTAAAGTGACACTGGTCAGATTTGCAAAAAGTCCTTTAAGGTGAAATAGGGCTGAGTCCTTAAGGGATTAAATACAGGGGTTTTATTCAGGTATTTGCAATACAGCCATTTTTGGCAAATAAATTTAATTGAGGCCTAGTCTGGTTCAGGGCGTGTGAGATACACCCTTTAAATACAGGGCTTTTATTCAGGTATTTAAATTAAAGCCATTTTTTACAAACAAATTTAATTGAGGCCTAGTCTGGTTCAGGGTGTGTGAGATACACCCTTTAAATACAGTGGTTTTATTGTACTATTAATTAAACACCCATTTAGGGCAAGATCCTAAATTAGAGAAATATGAGGAGAGCGTCAAATAAGGGACGTGGCCCAGGTCGTGGTGCTGCTGGTGGAGCTCCTGCTGCAGGGAGAGGACGTGGTCGAAGTTAAACCCCTTCCTCAGGTGTGAGTAGGCGACAGAACCTGCAGCGGTATTTGGGCGGGCCTAATGCGGCTCTACGAATGGTGAGGCCTGAACAAGTACAGGCGATAGCAGATTGGGTTGCTGACAGTGGCTGCAGTTCCTTCACATTGTCTCCCACCCAGTCTCATGCTGAAAGATCACAGTTGGCACCTGCAGCTGATGTCCATCAGTGTTTCACCTCACCCCCTTGCAAATCAGCTAAGCAGTCTGAGCCCCAAGTCATGCAGCAGTCTCTTCTGCTTTTTGATGACTCTGTTAGCAAAGTTTCCCAGGGCCAACCACATATCCCTGCCCCAGAAGTGGAAGAGATTGAGTGCACCGATGCCCAACCACTTATGTTTCAAGATGAGTACATGGGAGGACAATCGCAGCACGTCTCGGATGATGACGAAACACAGGTGCCAACTGCTGGGACTTTCGAAAGTGTGCAGACCGACAAGGAGGGCAGGGGTAAAGACTGGGTGGAAGATGATGTGGATGAGGATGAGGTCCTCGACCCCACATGGAATCAAGATCATGCGAGTGACCTATGTATTTCGGATGAAGAGGTGGTGGTTCCACAGAGCCACCAGCACAGCAGAAGAGGGAGCAGGGTGCAAAAGCGGAGCGGTCGTTCTCTAAACAGTACGCATGTTACTGCCCACCGCAGCAAGGGACCGAGCACACCAAGAAAGTTCCCTGGCGTGGCAGTTCTTCAGACAATGACGACTGACGACAAGACATGAGTGGTTTGCACGCTGTGCAATCAGAGCCTGAAGCGAGGCATAAACGTTCTCAACCTGAGCACAACCTGCATGACCAGGCATTTAAGTGCAAAGTACGAGCTGCAGTGGAGTAGACACCTCAAAAACCAAGAAAGGTCTCTGGCTCCTCCTGCTTCCTCTTCTGCTGCAGTCTCGGCCTCTTCATCAACCTCTGGAGTGACAGTGCCACCTGCCACCCCGCAAACAGAGGATCTTCCAGCAACACCACCACCTGGGTCACCAAGCATCTCCACAACGTCCCACGAAAGCGTTCAGCTCTCCATCTCCCAAATGCTGGAGAGGAAAAGGAAGTACCCCCCTACCCACTCGCAATCACTAGCCCTGAATTCCAGCATTTCTAAATTACTGGCCTTTGAAATGCTGTCATACCGTCTGGTGGAGACAGATAGTTTTAAAGGCCTTATGGCGGTGGCTGTCCCACAGTACGTCGTGCCCAGCCGCCACTACTTTTTCACGTGAGCCATCCCTTCCCTGAACAACCAAGTAGGGGAAAAAAATCAGGTGTGCACTGCGCAACGCCATCTGTGGCAAGGTGCACCTCACTATGGATACGTGGACCAGTAAGCACGGTCAGGGACGTTATATCTCCATAACAGCACACTGGGTAAATGCAGTGGCGACTGGGCCTGAGGCAGATAGATGTCCTTCCACCACCGAGGATTGCAGGGCGCTTCAGTTTGCCTCCTGTTGCTTCCTCCTCCTACTCTGCTTCCTCATCCTCTACCAGCTCCTCATCCGGTCAGCTTAACATCTTCACCACCAGGGGTAAACGACAGCAGGCAGGGGCACAGCCAATGGTAAACGACAGCAGGCAGTTTTAAAACTGATCTGTTTGGGAGACAAATCCCACACCGCTCAGGAGCTGTGGACGGGCCTTGAACAACAGACCGATGAGTGGTTGTTGCCAGTGAGCCTCAAGCCCGGCCTGGTGGTGTGCGATAATGGGCTAAATTTTGTAGCAGCTCTGGAAATAGCCGGTTTGACGCACATCCGTTGCCTGGCGCATGTGCTGAATTTGGTGGTGCAGAGATTCCTTAAAAATTACCCCGATATGTCAGAGCTGCTGCATAAAGTACGGGCCGTCTGTGCACACTTTCGGCGTTCTCACCCTGCTGCTGCTCGCCTGTCAGAGCTGCAGCATTACTTCGGCCTTCCTGCTCACCGCCTCATATGCGACGTGCCCACATTGTGGAACTCTACCTTGAACATGCTTGCGTGCGAGCAACAGCAGGCAATAGTGGAGTTTCAGCTGCAGCACGCACGGGTGAGTCGCTCGGTGGAACAGCACCACTTCACCACCAATGACTGGGCCTCCATGCGAGACCTGTGTTCCTTGTTGCGCTGTTTCGAGTACTCCACCAACATGGCCAGTGCCGATAACACCATTCTCAGCGTAACTATCCCACTTCTATGCCTCCTTGAATAAACACTGCTGGCGATGACGGAAGAGGATGTGGCACAGGAGGAGGAGGACGAGGAAGAGGGATCATTTCGTAGAGTTTCCAGGCAAGTCATTCACAAGTGGCTCCGAGGGTGGGTTCCTGCACCCACAAACACCAGGTACACAATTGTCCAGCCAGGGCACAGTTCTGGAGGATAACGAGGTGGAGGATGAGGAGGAGGAGATGGAGGAGGAGCAACCATGTTCACAGCAGGGTGGCACCCAGACCAGCTCATGGCCATCACTGGTGAGTGGCTGGGGGAATACAGAGGACACAGACGATACACCTCCCACAGAGGACAGCTTTTCGTTGCCTCTGGGCAGCCTGGCACACATGAGCAATTACATGCTGCAGTGTCTCCGCAACGACCGCCGAGTTGCCCACATTCTAACTTGTGCTGATTACTGGGTGGCCACACTGCTGGATCCCAATTACAAGGACAACGTACCGTCCTTAATTCCGTCACTGGAGCGTGATCATAAGATGTGCGAGTACAAGCGCACCCTGGTAGACGCACTGCTGGTGGCATTCCCACCTGACAATGGGGGCACAGTGGAAGCACAAGGCAAAGGCAGAGGACTAGGAAGAGGTCACCAACGCAGTTGGGGCACCGCCAGCACCTCAGAAGGCAGGGTTAGCATGGCCGAAATGTGGAAAAGCTTTGTCAGCACGCCACAACAACCAGCACCACCAGCTGATATGGAACGTCTTAGCAGGAGGCAGCATTTCACCAACATGGTGGAGCAGTATGTGTGCACACGCCTACAAGTACTGAATGATGGGTCTGCCCCCTTCAACTTCTGGGTCTCCAAATTGGGCACATGGCCTGAGCTTGCCCTTTACGCCTTGGAGGTGCTGGCCTGCCCTGCAGCCAGTGTATTATCTGAACGTGTGTTTAGCACGGCAGTGGGAGTCATCACAGACAAGCGCAGCCGCCTGTCCACAGCCAATGTGGACAAGCTCACGTTCATTAAAATGAACCAGGCATGGATCCCACAGGACTTGTCCGTACCTTGTGCAGAATAGAGATGTATACCGGCACTAACCAGCCATTGTTATACTGCAGCTCAATTGCTCATTCTTGTATTTTGGATATTTCACACTCTTTTGGAGTGTACCCTAATTTAAAAAAAATAAAATAAATAAATTAATTAAAACAAAAAAAACAGTGCTGGCTACCTCGTCCTCCTCCACCGCCGCTTCCACCTACACCTATACGACCACTGCCTCCTCAAACTCCTACTCCATTTGGAACTCCACCTCATAAATCAAATTTTTTTTTTTTTTTGTACGTATTTTATTTAATGTCATTTCACTACTTTGTCAGTTACATTTTCGGGTGAAATTCACCAATTTTTGGGTGTGAAGTACCACTGCTATAACTAGTAGACAGGTTAAAAATAAATAAATTGTCAGTTACATTTTCAGGTGAAATTCACCAATTTTTGGGTGTGATGTACCACTGCTATACCTAGTAGACAAGTAAAGAAAAAAAAATTGTCAGTTACATTTTCAGTTGAAATTAAACACTTTTTGGGTGTAAAGTAACACTGCTATACCTAGTAGACAGGTTAAAAAAATAATAAATAGTCAGTTACATTTTCCAGTGAAATTCACCAATTTTTGGGTGTGATGTACCACTGCTATATCTAGTAGACCGAAAAAATAAAAAATTCAATTACATTTTCTGGTGAAATTCACCAATTTTTGGGTGTGATGTACAGTACCACTGCTATACCTAGTAGACTGGTAGAAAAAAAATTGTCAGTTACATTTTCAGTTGAAATTCAACAATTTTCGGGTGTGAAGTACCACTGCTATACCTAGTAGACAGGTTTAAAAAAAAAATTGTCAGTTACATTTTCTGGTGAAATTAACCAATTTTTGGGTGTGATGTACCACT
The DNA here is from genome assembly GCF_905171765.1 of Bufo bufo. NCBI lineage: Eukaryota > Metazoa > Chordata > Amphibia > Anura > Bufonidae > Bufo > Bufo bufo. The sequence continues at coordinate 453,801,724 of NC_053392.1, forward strand.
ACTATACCGAGTAGACAGATAAAAAAAAAAAATACCGTATTTTTCGCTTTATAAGACGCACCTGATGATAAGACGCACCCAGTTTTCAGAGGAGGAAAATTGAGAAAAATTATTTGAACTAAAAGGTGGACTAAAACATTTTAATAAAATAACATATAATGTGCAAACATTACCAACAGCCATCAGCAGCATTATGAAACATTAACAATAACAGAAGAGTAAGATTTTCGGTACGACATGACCTCTAGTCATCTGAAAACCCCCAAAACTCTTCACTGCTGTCCTAACTCAGTGGCTCACTGTCAGTGGTATCACTGTCACTGGTTCATATAGGACACCATCCTCCGAACCGTCCAGGGCATTACTGATGCCGCATTTTTCGAAGGATTTGACAACCGTTTCTTCCTTTACTGATTGCCATGATGACTTCACCCACTCGCAGACTTGGGTGATAGTGGGCCTCTTCATCCGTCCACTGGGTGTAAGGTTATGATTCCCAGCAGCCATCCACTTATTCCACTCCTCTCGCATGCAAACCTTAAATGGCTTTTTTAATGATACATCAAGAGGCTGCAGCTGGCTGGTAAGACCCCCAGGAATGACTGCTAGATGAGTGTTCACGTCTTTGAACCTCTTTTTTGTGTTTTCACTGATATGTGCCCTAAACTGGTCAAGCACAAGTAGGCCGGATTTCTTCAGAAGCCCTCCAGGTCGTTTGGACCACACTTTGTCGACTCATATTCCCATGCCATTCTCGTCCATCCACCCTTTCTCATGAACATGGACAATCACTCCTCTTGGGATCACCTCTTTTGGCATGTTCTTCCTCTTGAAAATGATCATTGGTGGCAGTTTAGTCCCATCTGCGCAGCAGGACAATACAACCGTGTAATGGGTTTTCTCGTGCCCTGAGGTCTTCACTGTTACGGTTTTTGCGCCTCTCATATCAACAATAGAGATGTCCCAAACGATTTGCCGGCGATGACGATGTGTCCGTGGATGTCACGTGGGTGCCCGCTCAAAGAGATAAAGAACAGGGGGAAAGTTCAGATGGGGAGACAGAGAGGAGGAGGAGACGAGTTGGAAGCAGGGGGAGGTCGTCGCAAGGAGCTAGTGGCACAGTCAGACAGCATGTATCGGCACCCGGGGTCAGCCAGACAGCACACCAATCAACGCATGCTGTTGCCACCACCAGAATGCCATCATTGCAAAGCTCAGCAGTGTGGCATTTTTTTTGTGTGTCTGCCTCTGATAACAGCGATGCCATTTGTAACCTGTGCCAAAAGAAACTGAGTCGTGGGAAGTCCAACACCCACCTAGGTACAACTGCTTTGCGAAGGCACATGATCTCACATCACAAACGCCTATGGGATCAACACATGATGAGTACAAGCAGCACACAAACTCAAAGCCACCATCCTCCTCCTGGTCCAGCATCTTCAGCCACGTCAACCACTGCTGTCCTCCTTGCCCCCTCTCAACCATCCGCCACTCCGCTTCTCACCTTCAGCAGTTCCTGCTCATCTGCCCACAGTCAGGTGTCTGTCAAGGAAATGTTTGAGCGCAAGAAGCCAATGTCACCCCCTTGCCCGGCGTCTGACAGCTGGCTTGTCGGAACTCTTAGCCCGCCAGCTTTTACCATACAAGCTGGTGGAGTCTGAGGCCTTCAAAAAATTTGTAGCTATTAGGACACCGCAGTGGAAGGTACCCGGCCGAAATATCTTTGCACAAAAGGCAATCCCCAACCTGTACTCTATTGTGGTAAAGGAAGTCATGGCATGTCTGGCACACAGTGTTGGGGCAAGGGTCCATCTGACCACTGATACCTGGTCTTCAAAGCACAGTCAGGGCAGGTATATCACGTACACTGCGCATTGGGTAAACCTGCTGACGGCTGCCAAGCATGGAATGCGTGGCTCTGCAGAGGAGTTGGTGACACCGCCACGACTTGCAGGCAGGCCTGCTGCCACCTCCTCTACTCCTCCTACTCCATCCTCTTCGCTAACCTCCTCGGCTGAGTCCTCTTCTGCTGCAGCGTCTTGCTCCACATCAACTGTACCCCCCAGCTCCCCAGGGGCTATTCCACATCCCGGATACGACAGTGTCACGCCGTCTTGGAGTTGACTTGCCTGAAAGCAGAGAGTCACACCGGACCAGCACTTCTGTCCGCCCTGAACGCACAGGTGGATCAGTGGCTGACTCCGCACCAACTGGAGATGGACAAAGTGGTATGTGACAACGGAAGCAATTTGTTGGCACCATTGAATTTGGGCAAGTTGACACATGTGCCATGCATGGCACATGTGTTGAATCTGATCGTACAACGCTTTGTGCATAAGTACCCAGGCTTACAGGACGTCCTCAAGCAGGCCAGGAAGGTGTGTGGCCATTTCAGGTGTTCCTACACGGCCATGGTGCACTTTTACGATATTCAGCGGCGAAACAACATGCCAGTGAGGCGCTTGATTTGCGACAGCCCAACACTTTGGAATTCAACACTCCTAATGTTCGACCGCCTGCACATCATCCCATTTGTTTTCTTCCTGGAGCGTGCCCTGTGAAGAATGCTGGATCAGGCCGTAGATGAGCGTGAAGAGGAAGAGTTGTGGTCACCATCACCACCAGAAACAGCCTTATCAGCATCGCTTGCTGGACCTGCGGCAACGCTGGAAAAGGAGTCTGAGGAAGAGGAGTCAGAGGAGGAATGTGGCTTTGAGGAGGAGGAAGACCAACCACAGCAGGCATCCCAGGGTGCTCGTTGTCACCTATCTGGTACCCGTGATGTTGTACGTGGCTGGGGGGAAGAACAGACCTTCAATGAGATCAGTGAGGACGAGGAACGGGACATGAGTAGCTCGGCATCCAACCTTGTGCAAATGGGGTCTTTCATGCTGTCATGCCTGTTGAGGGACCCTCGTATAAAAAGGCTGAAGGAGAATAACCTGTACTGGGTGGCCACGCTACTAGACCCCCGGTATAAGTGCCTGAAATTTTACTGAATTACCGGAAGTCGGAAAGGATGCAGCAGTTCCAAAACAAGTTAAAAAGTATGCTTTACACAGCATATAAGGGTGATATCACAGCACATCGGGAATCTAACAGGGGAAGAGGTGAAAGTAATCCTCCTCCTACCACAACCATGCCGGCAAGGACAGGACGCTTTACAGACATGTTGTTGATGGAGGACATGCAGAGCTTTTAAAGTCCTACGCATCGCCACAGCCCTTCGGGGTCCACCCTCAGAGAACGACTCGACTGACAGGTAGAAGACTACCCCGCCTTAACTGCAGATATTGACACTCTGAGGAGCGATAAACCCCTTGACTACTGGGTGTGCAGGCTTGATCTGTGGCCTGAGCTATCCCAATTTGCGATAGAACTTCTGGCCTGCCCCGCTTCAAGTGTCCTGTCAGAAAGGACCTTCAGCGCAGCAGGAGGTATTGTCACTGAGAAGAGAAGTCGCCTAGGTCAAAAAAGTCTAGATTACCTCACCTTTATTAAGATGAATGAGGCATGGATCCCGAAGGGACTGACAGTGGGGGATGCATTTGACTAAAAAAGGCCTGATGAGATGCCTTTTGCTAAAAAGGGTCCACACGCTGCTGTATTTAAAGGGACACTGACAGGCCCAATAAGCATATTTAGGTATATATATGACAGTACAGGTCTTATAAAGTGTATTAACCACCTCCGGACCGCCTAACGCAGATTCGCGTTCCGGAGGTGGCAGCCCTGCGCAGAGTCACGCATATACGCGTCATCTCGCGCGAGCCGAGACTTCCTGTGAACGCGCGCACACAGGCGCGCGCGCTCACAGGAACGGAAGGTAAGAGAGTTGATCTCCAGCCTGCCAGCGGCGATCGTTCGCTGGCAGGCTGGAGATGTGTTTTTTTTAACCCCTAACAGGTATATTAGACGCTGTTTTGATAACAGCGTCTAATATACCTGCTACCTGGTCCTCTGGTGGTCCCCTTTGTTTGGATCGACCACCAGAGGACACAGGTAGCTCAGTAAAGTAGCACCAAGCACCACTACACTACACTACACCCCCCCCGTCACTTATTAACCCCTTATTAGCCCCTGATCACCCCTGATCACCCCATATAGACTTCCTGATCACCCCCCTGTCATTGATTACACCCCTGTCATTGATCAACCCCCTGTAAAGCTCTATTCAGATGTCCGCATGATTTTTACGGACCCACTGATAGATGGATCGGATCCGCAAAACGCATACGGACGTCTGAATGAAGCCTTACAGGGGCGTGATCAATGACTGTGGTTATCACCCCATATAGACTCCCTGATCACCCCCCTGTCATTGATTACACCCCTGTCATTGATCAACCCCCTGTAAAGCTCCATTCAGATGTCCGCATGATTTTTACGGATCCACTGATAGATGGATCGGATCCGTAAAACGCATACGGACGTCTGAATGAAGCCTTACAGGGGCGTGATCAATGACTGTGGTTATCACCCCATATAGACTCCCTGATCACCCCCCTGTCATTGATTACACCCCTGTCATTGATCAACCCCCTGTAAAGCTCCATTCAGATGTCCGCATGATTTTTACGGATCCACTGATAGATGGATCGGATCCGCAAAACGCATACGGACGTCTGAATGAAGCCTTACAGGGGCGTGATCAATGACTGTGGTTATCACCCCATGTAGACTCCCTGATCACCCCCCTGTCATTGATTACACCCCTGTCATTGATCAACCCCCTGTAAAGCTCCATTCAGATGTCCGCATGATTTTTACGGATCCACTGATAGATGGATCGGATCCGCAAAACGCATACGGACGTCTGAATGAAGCCTTACAGGGGCGTGATCAATGACTGTGGTGATCACCCCATATAGATTCCCTGATCACCCCCCTGTCATTGATTACACCCCTGTCATTGATCAACCCCCTGTAAAGCTCCATTCAGATGTCCGCATGATTTTTACGGATCCACTGATAGATGGATCGGATCCGCAAAACGCATACGGACGTCTGAATGAAGCCTTACAGGGGCGTGATCAATGACTGTGGTTATCACCCCATATAGACTCTCTGATCACCCCCCTGTCATTGATCACCACCCCTGTCATTGATCACTCCCCCTGTCATTGATCACCCCCCTGTCATTGATCACCCTCTGTAAGGCTCCATTCAGACATTTTTTTTGGCCCAAGTTAGCGGAATTATTTATTTTTTTTCTTACAAAGTCTCATATTCCACTAACTTGTGTCAAAAATAAAATCTCACATGAACTCACCATACCCCTCACGGAATCCAAATGCGTAAAATTTTTTAGACATTTATATTCCAGACTTCTTCTCACGCTTTAGGGCCCCTAGAATGCCAGGGCAGTATAAATACCCCACATGTGACCCCATTTCGGAAAGAAGACACCCCCAGGTATTCCGTGAGGGGCATATTGAGTCCATGAAAGATTGAAATTTTTGTCCCAAGTTAGCGGAACGGGAGACTTTGTGAGAAAAAAAAAATAAAAATCAATTTCCGCTAACTTGTGCCAAAAAAAAAAAAATTCTATGAACTCGCCATGCCCCTCATTGAATACCTTGGGGTGTCTTCTTTCCAAAATGTGGTCACATGTGGGGTATTTATACTGCCCTGGCATTCTAGGTGCCCCAAAGCGTGAGAAGAAGTCTGGTATCCAAATGTCTAAAAATGCCCTCCTAAAAGGAATTTGGGCCCCTTTGCCCACCTAGGCTGCAAAAAAGTGTCACACATCTGGTATCTCTGTATTCAGGAGAAGTTGAGGAATGTGTTTTGGGGTGTCTTTTTACATATACCCATGCTGGGTGAGATAAATATCTTGGTCAAATGCCAACTTTGTATAAAAAAAATGGGAAAAGTTGTCTTTTGCCAAGATATTTCTCTCACCCAGCATGGGTATATGTAAAATGACACCCCAAAACACATTCCCCAACTTCTCCTGAGTACGGAGATACCAGATGTGTGACACTTTTTTGCAGCCTAGGTGGGCAAAGGGGCCCATATTCCAAAGAGCACCTTTCGGATTTCACAGGTCATTTTTTACAGAATTTGATTTCAAACTCCTTACCACACATTTGGGCCCCTAGAATGCCAGGGCAGTATAACTACCCCACAAGTGACCCCATTTTGGAAAGAAGACACCCCAAGGTATTTCGTGATGGGCATAGTGAGTTCATAGAACTTTTTATTTTTTGTCACAAGTTAGTGGAATATGAGACTTTGTAAGAAAAAAAAATGTAAAAAAAATCATCATTTTCCGCTAACTTGTGACAAAAAATAAAAAGTTCTATGAACTCACTATGCTCATCAGTGAATACCTTAGGGTGTGTACTTTCTGAAATGGGGTCATTTGTGGGGTGTTTGTACTGTCTGGGCATTGTAGAACCTCAGGAAACATGACAGGTGCTCAGAAAGTCAGAGCTGCTTCAAAAAGCGGAAATTCACATTTTTGTACCATAGTTTGTAAACGCTATAACTTTTACCCAAACCATTTTTTTTTTTTACCCAAACATTTTTTTTTTATCATAGACATGTAGAACAATAAATTTAGAGCAAAATTTATATATGGATCTCTTTTTTTTTGCAAAATTTTACAACTGAAAGTGAAAAATGTCATTTTTTTGCAAAAAAATCGTTAAATTTCGATTAATAACAAAAAAAGTAAAAATGTCAGCAGCAATGAAATACCACCAAATGAAAGCTCTATTAGTGAGAAGAAAAGGAGGTAAAATTCATTTGGGTGGTAAGTTGCATGACCGAGCAATAAACGGTGAAAGTAGTGTAGGTCAGAAGTGTAAAAAGTGGCCTGGTCTTTCAGGGTGTTTAAGCACTGGGGGCTGAGGTGGTTAAAATCATCTAAGTATCCCCCCTGTCCACCTTATAAATACAGTAACCTGAAGTTTTATAACCTGCTTGAATCGTCTTCAATCTGCCCAAGGGGCGGCGTTTCATCTCCACTTGCGCCGAGCCAGCCTCCCCCAACTGCCGTTTTGAAGCGCTGCCCAGCTCATCAATATTCACTTCGCTGGGCGGCTACTACTGTCCCCGACTTCACAAGATCAATACAATCCTATGGGCATCGGCCTCCGTCTCATCTTCAGCGCATGCGCCCGGCACCCTTACTGCGAGGGATCACATCGTGCCTGCGTACAGTCTGCATCTTAGAGGCCGCTTCAGGATCTGCATTATGCGCATGCGCCGGGCACTGTTCAGCGTGGCGCTTCAGAGCGGGGACAGCAGAAGCCGCCCAGCAAAGTGAATATTGATGAGCTGGGCGGCGCTTCAAAACGGCAGTTGGGGTGAGGCTGGCTGGGCGCAAGTGGAGATAAACGCCGCCCCTTGGGCAGATTGAAGACGATTCAAGCAGGTTATAAAACTTCAGTTTACTGTATTTATAAGGATGGACAGGGGGGATACTTAGATGATTTTAATACACTTTATAAGACCTGTACTGTCATATATATACCTAAATATGCTTATTGGGCCTGTCAGTGTCCCTTTAATCTCTGCATGCCAGATGACTTGCGTGACTTCTCCGCCACCAACTAGGGTTCAAACCGCAATGTTTTAGTGCACTTTCTGCCTGGAAAACATCAAATTTTCCGGCTGCTGCTACAGCAGCAGCAGCAACAATACCTAGTTTTTCAGGCATGTGTACATGCCTAATTTTTCTGGCCTCTGGTGCTGCACTGTGGCTGCAAAAACAAAACAAAAAAAAGGCACATAGATGTGTCAATTCCCCTTCGTGATCGTTACCTTGTTGTGGTGAAGGGGCTTGCGTATCACAATGAAGCGATCACCTCTATGAGTGTGTTGGCAATGGCAATGTTGGCACACCCCAGATGATAAGGTCGTTGCTTCATTGTGAACAGACCAAAAGCGATCGGCTGGATAATTTTGCATAGAAAAAACATTAATTTTCTTTGTGATCATCTAAGGTGATCATTAAAGCCTACTAGGCCAACAATGGGCCCACACTGCAGAATCATTGTTTTCTGGGTCACTTAACTGTCACTGAACTACCTCAGCACGACCATAGGCTTTGAAAAACCGCCATCGCCTGCAATCTCCCAAACGTGCGCACGAGCACAGTTATCACTACACCAAGATTGACGCATAGAGGAATAAAATTTATGTCATGAGTGTGTCAACTATTGACAACTTTTTGCGGTTGTCTAAACTCTATTCGATACACGTCCCCTGATAGGGGATGTAACAGGGATTAAACTGATAGGAATAGTACTACTTAACATACCACTCATATAGGGTGGCTCAGTACATTGCACGGCGCACGCGCAGTGCCCCAAATTGGAAGTAAGAGGACCAACCAAGTATCTTTTTCCATCTCCCGGTTCCTAAAATCTATTCCATACACATCCCCTGATAGGGGACGTAACAGGGATTAAACTGATAGGAATAGTACTACTTAACATACCACTCATATCGGGTAGCACAGTACATTGCACAGTGCAGTGCCCCAAATTGGAAGTAAGAGGATAAACCAAGCATCTTTTTCCATCTCCCAGTTCCTAAAATCTATTCCATACACCGGCCCCTGATAGGGAACGTAACAGGGATTAAACTGATAGGAATAGTACTACTTAACATACCACTCATATAGGGTAGCACAGTACACTGCACGGCGCACACGCAGTACCCAAATTGGAAGTAAGAGGACCGATCAAGCATCTTTTTCCATCTCCCGGTTCCTAAAATCTATTCCATAGACCACACCGGCCCCTGATAGGCAACAAAACAGAGATTAAACTGGTAAGAACAGATTTTTTTTAATAAAAAAAAAAAGAGGACAGCCTCTGCGGAGCTGGGTATTTTTTTTGCCGCGTTACTGAACGCTCATGCATAATGGCTGTAGGCTCATGCATCCTTTTGCGGAGTTGACAAACCTGGTCAGTTAAACCCAAGGCCACATCATCGACCTCATCCCATATGTGTTTTTTCTGGAGCGTGCCCTGCGAAGAGTGCTGGATCAGGCCGTAGATGAGCATGAAGAGGAAGCGTTGTGGTCACCATCACCACCAGAAGCAGCCTTGTCGTCGTCGATTGCTGGACCTGCGGCAACGCAGAGAGAGGGGTCTGAAGAAGAGGAGTCAGAGGAGGAAGGTGGCTTTGAGGAGGTGGAAGACCAACCACAGCAGGCGTCCCAGGGGGCTTGTTGTCACCTTTCGGGGACCCTTGGTGTTGTACATGGCTGGGTGGAGGAAGAGACCTTCAAGGAACCGGACATGGCTAGCTTGGTATCCAACCTTGTGCAAATGGGGAGTTTGCGGTTGTGCAAATGGACTATTTGCGGTTGTTTGCGGTGCGTTAAACGGGGAGTTTGGTCTGTCAGAGTTTGGTCTGTCACTGTGAAGCGGGCGTAACCCTTACACTACCTGATCGATACAACATCATACCTGATGTTTTAAAGCACGTTATTCCAAACAATTTAGGAATGTTAGGTGATTTATGCCCTTTATGGATTAAAACCCAACTCTGCGTCAACTACGTAATTTTCCATGGAGGTTTTGCCATGAATCACCCTCCGGCATGCCACAGTCCAGGTGTTAGTCCCCTTGAAACAACTTTTCCATCACTATTGTGGCCAGAAAGAGTCCCTGTGGGTTTTAAAATTTGCCTGCCTATTGAAATCTATGGCGGTTCGCCCGGTTCGCCCGTTCGCTAAAATTTGCGGAAATTCGCGTTCGCCGTTCACGAACAGAAAATTTTATGTTCGCGACATCTCTAATCAACAGTCCTGTTCGATGGAACATCGAAGGTTAATGGGACTTCATCCATATTCCCAATCTGGCTTATTTGATAGCCATTTTTCTTTCTTGAATCCAGCACAAAGACTCTTGGACTTGTATTCTTTTGGCATTTTTTGTGCAATTCTAGTTTTGGTGCGCATAGCAAGGCCACACCTCCTCATGAATTTGTAGCACCATGATGGGGATCCAGTAAACTCAGCAATGCCTTTTTTTGCAGCTAGACGCTTGGCTTCATATATGATCATTTTGGTAGATACGCAGAAGCCATTGTTCCTATGACGTGTGATCCACTCTTTCATTTCCACGTCAATCTGTGGCCATTTTGTAGTATGCCCACGAAAAGTGTGTTTGCTTTTATCTGCTTTCTGCAGCTGATCCTCCTGTTTCCTCCACTCCCGTATAATTTTTTATGTTGGAGGCGGCCCTAAATGTCTCTCAGCTGCCCTGTTTCCATGTTCTTTGGCATATTTTATCACCTCCAGTTTAAAAGGGATCTTATATGAAAGCCTTTTCTGCTTTGACATCTTTCTACAGTACATTTTGATGCAGCAGGAGACTACAGTATGGTAGTATTCTACAACAAAATACAGTAATAAAAGCATGTCAGTGTCATGGGGACACTAGCTGAGAATATCAGTGGATGATACTGTTATGGGGGATCTGTGGATGTCACACTGTTATGGGGGATCTGTGGATGTCACACTGTTATTGGGGACCGATGGATGTCACACTGTTATTGGGGACCGGTGCATGTCACGCTGTTATAGGGGATCTGTGGATGTCACACTGTTATTGGGGACCGGTGGATGTCACACTGTTATTGGGGACCAATGGATGTCACGCTGTTATGGGTGATCTGTGGATGTCACACTGTTATGGGGGATCTCTGGATGACACACGGGAATCTGTGGAGGATACACTATTATGGGGGATCTGTGGATGCTACTGTTATGTGATTATAACCCCCATCATAAAGAATACACTGATGAGGGGAGTTATAGTCACATTAAATATGAACACTATCCAGGGACTGTACCCTGGACTGTATTACGATAGCTTACGGTAACTGATATGACTACCATGTACCGTAACCCACCTCATCCATAGGAATCCACCAGTGCACTGCAGTATATGGGTGGATTTCTATGGATGATGGGGGTTATAGTCATATTTGGCACACAGTTTTTAATTAGGGTACCCATCTCAACTACAAATAGGAAAAAGAGGCCACAATTTGCACGAGCTCACCAAAATTGGACTGTTGAAGACTGGAAAAATGTTGCCTGGTCTGATGAGTCTCGATTTCTGTTGTTGAGACATTCAAATGGTAGAGTCCGAATTTGGCGTAAACAGAATGAGAACATGTATCCATCATGCCTTGTTACCACTGTGCAGGCTGGTGGTGGTGGTGTAATGGTGTGGGGGATGTTTTTTGGGCACACTTTAGGCCCCTTAGTGCCAATTGGGCATCGTTTAAATGCCACGGGCTACCTGAGCATTGTTTCTGACCATGTCCATCCCTTCATGACCACCATGTACCCATCCTCTGATGGCTACTTCCAGCAGGATAATGCACCATGTCACAAAGCTCGAATCATTTCAAATTGGTTTCTTGAACATGACAATGAGTTCACTGTACTAAAATGGCCCCCACAGTCACCAGATCTCAACCCAATAGAGCATCTTTGGGATGTGGTGGAACGGGAGCTTCGTGCCCTGGATGTGCATCCCTCAAATCTCCATCAACTGCAAGATGCTATCCTATCAATATGGGCCAACATTTCTAAAGAATGCTATTAGCACCTTGTTGAATCAATGCCACTTAGAATTAAGGCAGTTCTGAAGGCAAAAGGGGGTCCAACACCGTATTAGCATGGTGTTCCTAATAATTCTTTAGGTGAGTGTATAATCTAAATAGTGATCCAACTGAACCTACCATGTCCATGATTAACATTTTTTTGGACTATGTCTTCCGTATCCGTTCCGTTTTTTCTGAACCATCTATTGAAAATGTTATGCCCAGCCCAATTTTTTCTATGTAATTACTGTATACTGTACATGGCATACGGAAAAACGGAACGGAAAAACAGAAAGGACCCGGAAACACAACGGAACTCAAAAACAGAACAACGGATCAGTGAAAAACGGACCGCAAAAAACTATAAAAGCCATACGTTCGTGTGAACTAGGCCTAAGAATGCAATAAAAAAAACTCAGGATTAATAAAGCCCAGAGCCCAGATAGGATTTTGCCTGAATATTATCCAATATGTCCAAACATCAGTGTCAGACTAGGCTCCCTAGGGCCCACCATTAGAATTGACTTTTGGGGGCCCACCCTACAGTTGCATGCAAATATTGGTAGTTAATTGTTAGGTCTTTATGACACAGCAAATTTTTTTCATGGTATTCCAAGACACACCAGTGTAGCTGAAAGAGGGCTTACAAAAAGATTTGATTTGATCCGAATTTATTTATGCCGAATAGCGTAAAAAAAAAAACTGCTATTTCCTGGCTGCTGAAAACCTGCATAGTAGTGTAGAACTCTGTGTATGGCAGAAACATGCATAGGGAGTCCACTGTGCTAGTGAAACAGTACTGTGAGTCAGTATGATACACAGATGATAGGCGTCCACTAGGTAGAGCAGGGGTATATCAAAGCCCAAAATTTGGGATATGTAACCCAACAATGTATCAGACAAATGAGTGAAATGACTTAAAATAAAAAAACTTAAAAATTAACAAAAATAATCTTGATGTATGAGGTGGAGGTCCATATGGAGTAGGAGGTTGAGGAGGCGGTGGACGTAGAGATGTAGGTGGAAGCGGCGGTGGAGGAGGACGAGGTAGCCAACACTGGTTTTTGGTTTTAATTTTAATTTTAATTTTTTTTATTAGGGTACACCCCAAAAGAGTGGGAAATATCAAAAATACAACAATGAGCAATTGCGCTGTAGTATACCAATGGCTGGGTAAGGCTGGTATACATGTCTATTCTGCACAAGGTACGGACAAGTCCTGTGAGATCCATGCCTGGTTCATTTTTTTTTTTGTATTAACAATTTTTATTGTTTTTTAAAGTCATAAATCATATGGTAGTAAACAATAAGATACAGTTGTTAAGTGTACATTATTTTCCAAGCAATGATATGACAGTATCAGATTGAATACATTAAAACTTAAGTCACATAAAAGACTCATTAGTCAAATTGAACTTAATGTAGAACAGGTAAATGTGATAATGATATCCCATTGAAATTTTTCACAATGAAGAAAATTATAAATTTAACAAAAAGAAATAACAGAAATAACAAAAGGGGCATGAGTAATGTAGAATAGAACACAAAGTCACAAGTACGACCAAGAGGAGAGGTTGATTAGACATATACAGGATGATATGTAAACTTAGCTGAAGTATGGAAGGGTCAGTGAAAACCTCTATACTGCTTCCAGGGGGACCAAATAGCTAGAAAAGTGGGCCTGGAGCGGAGTTCCCAATGAGAGAGCTCTTCTAGCCTATAAATCTGATCTACTCTCCAGTTAGCCACATCAGGAACCTCAGGGGAGAGCCAATAAGACTCTATTAGTAGTCTGGCAGCAGCCAAAAGCATGATGAATAGGGATTTACGCCATTTGTTCAATCTCTTGATGCCTAAATTCAGGAGGGTTAGGTCAGGAGAGCAAGAGAGAGTGGATTGACATATAAGGTTGCATTTTTTAATTATAATGCGCCACCAATAATTAATGGGTTGGCATTTCCACTAAATATGGAAGAAAGAACCCTTAGGCCTCTTTCACACGGGTGTGGCGGGAAAATGTGCGGGTGCGTTGCGGGAACACCCGCAATATTTCCGCGCGAGTGCAAAACATTGTCCAACGAGTCCAGCTGGGAAAACATAGATTGTAGGAGATGAAGGTAGTTAAGTTTATATAAGTCTGCAAAATTGGGGGAAAGTTGTTGTGTGGACCAGTTGAATGGGGATTGAGATTGGAGTGATCTAATAACCGAAGGGGAGAATCCTCTATGAATAAGTTGGGATTTGGCTGGGTTAACTTTGAAGTTAGAGAGGGAGCCCAATAGTTCTAGTGTGGATAAGATAATTGGGAGGGATTTTTTGGGGTTTATCGTGAGGATTAGAAGGTCATCAGCAAAAGCTGCCAGTTTAATTTCCTGGTCTCCAACACAAAGACCCTTAATATCAGTCTGTTGCCTTAAGGCTTGTAATAAAGTCTCCATAACTAATATGAAGATAAGGGGGGAAAGGGGGCAACCTTTCCTAGTGCCGATCTTGATATGGAAGCAGGGAGAAAGGATGCCATTTACTGACACAGACGCCGAGGAAGAATGGTACATGGCCGCAACTGCATTAGAGAATGGTTCTGGGATACCAAACTTTGCAAGAGTAAGCCTGATATATGACCAGTCAATTCTATCAAAGGCTTTCTCGGCATCTGTGCCAAGCATGACCAAAGGGATCGCCTTGTGGGATGAGAAGTATAGGGCGTTTAATATTTTCATTACATTATCTTTACCTTCTCTTCCTTTGACAAATCCTACCTGGCCTGGGTGGATCAGGGAGGGTAGAAATTGTTGCAATCTATTAGCTAACATTTTAGCCAGAAGTTTAAGGTCAGTGTTTAATAAGGAAACGGGACGATAATTAGAACTGGAAGATGGATCCTTACCTGGTTTGGGGATAATAGTTATAGTGGCTCTGGACATATCTGCAGAGACAGGGGAATTGAGTAGAGCTCCATTACATACTGGAAGGAAATGGGGCAGGAGAGTTTCTGAAAAGGATTTGTAATAAGATAAAGGGAGACCATCGGGTCCAGGGCATTTCCCAGTGGGAGAGGAATTGAGTGCCTCTATTATGTCAGACAGTGTGAATGGAGCGGCAAATTTATCCTGCTGGGGAGGAGTGAGAGCTGGGAGGTTCAATTTATTAAGGAAGGAAGAGATGTTATGCTCTTTATCATATCTGGGATCTGGAAGGGGGGGGGGGGGAGGGAGGTTGTAGAGGGATTCATAGTAAAGTCTGAAATGTTCTGCTATGTCTTCCAATTAAAAAAGTGTCTTACCTGAAGAGCTAGTGATGTTTTGGACATAGTTAGCCAGTTTCCTACGTTTGATTCTCTGCATTTGGAATTTAGTGGCTTTGTCGCCATGGGCAAAAAACTTTTGTTGGGATGATAAGTAGAACCTAGCAGAACGTTCATTAAGCATATTTTTAAGTTCAGTTTTAAGAGATGTCAATTCAGATAAATGGAGCTGAAGTAGGGAGATTTTATGTGTTTTTTCTAAAGAGTTAATCTGTGAGAGGAGGGAGTTTAGTTTCTTTTCAGATTCCTTTTTCAAAAAGGAGCAAAGGCTAATTATATGGCCTCTAATAAAGACTTTGTGTGCATCCCAGAGCACATTGGGAGAGATGGAGGGGGATAGGTTAATAGTGAAGTATTTTTTCAATAGGGACGAGATACGGTTTTTATGGATATCTTTACCCAGGATGGACTCGTTGAACCTCCAGCAGGGCGACCTACCTGGTCCCGTGGAATGGCGGAGGGAGCAAAAAACAGGTGCATGGTCGGAGAGTGTCATAACTCCAATTCGCTCTGAGGAACAAAGTTGTAGGTGTTCTTTCGACACCAGAATGTAGTCAATACTGCTGTAAGAGTTGTTAGCTGGAGAATAAAAAGAATAGTCAATGCCAGTAGGGTTCAAACATCTCCATACATCAGTTAGCCCTAAGTTATACAGCCTAGCCAGAGTAGCACGGATAGCCCTAGAAGACAGAGCAGATTTTTTTGAGGAGGTGTCAATCAAGGGGTTGAGGGCTAGATTTAAGTCTCCTGCTAGGATAAGGATGCCTTCCCTATGAGTCTCCACTAGGGATAGGAGGTCGTCAATCCAACGTGATTGATCAGTATTGGATGCATAAGCATTGACAAGTGTGTAAAGGACCTGTCCCACACGACCTTTCAGGATAATATAGCGGCCTTCTGAGTCTTAAATATGATTTAGATAGGTGAAAGGGGTGCCTCTGCTAAACCCAATACTGACCCGTCTGCACCACAGTGATACCATAGCGGAAATTTGGAATAGGAAAGGTTAGGGTAATTATTGTGCTTATAATGGGTTTCTTGGAGAAAAACAACATTGCACTTTTCTTTCCAGAGAAGGGAGAATATTTGGCAGCGTTTAGAGGGAGACCTAAGACCCTTTACATTAAAGGAAACAATGTTCCGATCAGCCATATCTTAATTGGTCAGTAGCAAGAAATAGAGCTGAATGAAGGCATTGTGGCATATACATAAAGCCCAACGTTAAAACAAAGGAAATAACAGTTATAACTGATAAACACATTGAGAAGATCAGTACCATAATGTAAAATTACACAGATGGCAATAAATGACACTATGAAAGGGGGAGAATGGGTAGTTCCCATGAAACCTGCAGTAAAGTGGGGAGTAGAAAGTATTAGTGACCACATAACACAAAATGGAGGAGGGAAGGAGGGTAGTAGAGGGTATGTAGGGAGTATACGGATTAAGATGAGAAGTAACACAATGGGAGAGGTGAGTGGGTAGGTAAAGCAGGGATGGGTAAGAAGTGACAGGGATATTATTCGCTGTAATTCCAGCCCTAAAACAGACAAACGAAGGAATTAGGTATGTTCAGGTTAAGCTAGAAAATATAAATGGAGAGCCCATAAGGGATCAAATACTAATTTGGTTGGGGATGAATCAGGATCCATCCTGAGAAGCGTGGGATTTCTTGGGAGTAGTGGAGTCCTTGTTCTTCTTGGACTTCTGCTTCTTGGGTGTGATGGAAAGCTCCCAAGGTTGAAGGACTGGGAGGAAAGGTAGAGAGGTGATGTCCTGCACTTTGTCCCAATCTTGTATATCCATAGGCGCGATATCTAACGCATTGAAAGCTTCTGGGAGGTCTAGAAAAGAAGAGATGGTGATCCTCTTGCCAGAAACTAAAAATGATAGTCCAAAGGGAAAGGACCATCTGTATGGAATCTGTCTCTCTTTGAGGAGGGATGTGAGGGGTCTCAGGATTCTTCTTTTCTGAAGGGTAGATGGAGATAGGTCCTGGTATATCTGGATGGGGACCTCGTCTAGAAGAATGGATGGCGCTGTTCTGGCCACCTTAAGTATCGCTTCTTTATCCTGACAGTTCAGGAAGCGGCTAATAATGTCTCTTGGTGGATCATTTTCCTTAGGGCGCGGACGTAACGCTCAGTGAGCCCTTTCTATGATCAGCATGGATGGGTCAAAGTCCCCAAGTAAGGAGGCGACAATTTTCATAATCGCTGCTGGGATGTCTGCGGCTGAGACTGATTCGGGGACCTCCCTAAACCGGAGGTTATTACGTCTGCCCCGATTCTCCTGGTCCTCCAGGAAAGTATAAAGCTGATTTATATGCACTTGGCAAAGTGAGAGTGATTGTGAGACCGCCGCGCTATGTTCTAAGGTAGCAGCTTGTGCGGTTTCTAATGAGTCCACCCTGTGGCCTATTTGCTGAACGTCATGGGCCACCTCCTGTAGTTTGGAGTAGATAGGGTTCAGAGCCTCTTCCAAGGCTTGCTTAATAAAGCAGCGAGAGATCGGGAGGTTTTGTGACTCACCAGACTCTCCGGACTCGTCCTCACAGTCAGAAAGGACAGAAGCGCGGGAGCTCGCGGTGCAGCAGAGAGACGCAGCCATCTTGGGATCCTTGGTCGGTCCGACTGCATGTTGTTTTTTCAGGAATTTTGTCATATCTGACACAGCTGGAGATGCTTTCGCTTGGGGGATAGGATCCCCATGCTTAGGTCCTCTGTATTTGACCATTTTGTGGTGGGTTTGCTGAAAAATGCTGTCCCCACAGCAGGTTGATAGCAGGAGCCTCAGCCAGACGCAGCCATTTAGCACTGGCGCTAGCTCCGCCCCCCATGTCTGGTTCATTTTAATGAACGTGAGCTGGTCCACATTGGCTGTGGACATGCGGCTGCGCTTGTCTGTGATAACGCCCACTGCAGTGCTAAATACATGTTCAGACAATACACTGGATGCAGGGCAGGCCAGCACCTCCAAGGCGTAAAGGGCCCAATTTGGACACCCAAATTGAAGGGGGCAGACCCGTCATTCAGTACGTGTAGGCGTGTGCACACATACTGCTCCACCATGTTAGTGAAATACTGCCTCCTGCTAAGACGTTCCATATCAGCTGGTGGTGTTGGTTGTTATGGCATGCTGACAAAGCTTTTCCATATTTCGGCCATGCTAACCCTGCCTTCTGAGGTGCTGGTGGTGCCCCAGCTGTGTTGGCTACCTCTTCCTCTGCCTTCACCTTGTGCTTCCACTGTGCCCCCGCTGTCAGGTGGGAATGGCACCAGCAGCACGTCTACCAGCGTGCAATTGTACTTGATCATCTTACGATCATGCTCCAGTGACGGAATTAAGGACGGTACCTGGTCCTTGCAACGGGATCCAGCAGCATGGCCACCCAGTAATCAGCACAAATTAGAATGTGGGCAACTCGGCGGTCATTGCAGAGACACTGCAGCATGTAATTGCTCATGTATGCCAGGCTGCCCAGAGACAAGCTGTCCTCTGAGGGAGGTGTATCGTCTGTGTCCTCTGTATCCCCCCAGCCACGCATCAGTGATGGTCATGAGCTGGTTTGGGTGCCACCCTGCTGTGAACACGGTTCCTCTTCCTCCATCTCCTTTTCCTCATCCTCCACCTCGTCATCCTCCAGAACTGTGCCCTGGCTGGACAATTGTGTACCTGGCGTTTATGAGTGCAGGAACCCACCCTCGGAGCCACTTGTGAATGACTGGCTGGAAACCCTATGAAATGATCCCTCTTCCTCCTCCTGTGCCACATCCTCTTCCATCATTATCAAAGAGTTTTTTCAAGGAGGCATAGAAGTGGGATAGTAACGCTGAGAATGGCGTCATCGGCACTGGCCATGTTGGTGGAGTACTCGAAACAGCGCAACAAGGCACAAAGGTCTCGCATGGAGGTCCAGTCATTGGTGGTGAAGTGGTGATGTTCTGCAGAGCTATCGCCTGCTGCTGCTCGCACAGTCTGGCCAGCATGTGCAAGGTGGAGTTCAACCTTGTGGACACATCGCATAGGAGGCGGTGAGCGGGAAGGCCAAAGTTATGCTGCAGCGCTGACAGGCGAGCAGCGGCAGGGTGAGAACAAACGGCCCACACTTTCTGCAGCAGCTCTGACATATTGGGGTAATTTTTAAGGAACCTCTGTACCACCAAATTCAGCACATGCGCCAGGCAAGGGATGTGCGTCAAACCGGCTAGCCCGTCCACAGCTACGAGAGTTCGCCCATTATCGCACACCACCAGGCCGAGCTTGAGGCTCAACTGGCACCACCAACTCATCGGTCTGTTGTTCCATGCCCGTCCACAGCTCCTGCGCGGTGTGGTGTTTTTCCCACAAATAGATAAGTTTAAAAACTGCCTGCTGTCGTTTACCCCTGGCTGTGCTGAAGTTGGTGGTGAAGGTGTTACGCTGGCTGGATGAGGAGGCGGTAGAGGATGAGGAAGCGGAGTAGGAGGAGGAAGCAACAGGAGGCAAAGAGAAGCGCCCTGCAATCCTCGGTGGTGGAAGGACATGCGCCAAACTGCTATCCGCCTCAGGCCCAGCCGCCACTGCATTTACCCAGTGTGCTTTTATGGAGATATAACGTCCCTGACAGTGCTTACTGGTCCACGTATCCGTAGTGAGGTGCACCTTGCCACAGATGGTGTTGCTCAGTGCACACCTGATTTTGTCCCCTACTTGGTTGTGCAGGGAAGGGATAGCTCGCCTGGAAAAGTAGTGGCGGCTGGGCACAACGTACTGTGGGACAGCCACTGCCATAAGGCTTTTAAAACTCTCCGTCTCCACCAGACAGAATGACAGCGATTCAAAGGCCAGAAATTTTGAAATGGGCCAGGGATTGCGGGTGGGTAGCGGGGTATTTCCTCTTCCGCTCCAGTGTTTGGGAGATAGACAGCTGAACGCTTCCTTGAGACATTGTGGAGATGCTTGGTGACCGAGGTGGTGGCGTTGCTGTCACATCCTCTGTTTTCAGGGTGGAAGGTGCCACTGTCACTCCAGAGGGGGATGAAGAGGTTGAGACTGCAGCAGAAGAGGAAGCAGGAGGAGCCAGAGACCTTTCTTGTTTTTTGAGGTGTCTACTCCACTGCAGCTCGTGCTTTGCACTTAGATGCCTGGTCATGCAGGTTGTGCTCAGGTTTAGAACGTTTATGCCTCGCTTCAGGCTCTGATTGCCCATATTGTCTGAAGAATTGCTATGCCAGGGAACTCCTGGGAGCTGGCTTTGGTGTGCTCGGTCCCTTGGTGCGGTGGGCAGTAGAGAGCTGAACGCTTCCATGGGACATTGTGGAGATGCTTGGTGACCCAGGTGGTGGTGTTGCTGTCAGATCCTCTGTTTGCGGGGTGGCAGGTGCCACTGTCACTCTAGAGGTGGATGAAGAGGCCAGTACTGCAGCAGAAGAGGAAGCAGGAGGAGCCAGAGACCTTTCTTGGTTTTTGAGGTGTCTACTCCACTGCAGCTCGTGCTTTGCACTTAGATGCCTGGTCATGCAGGTTGTGCTCAGGTTGAGAACGTTTATGCCTTGCTTCAGGCTCTGATTGCACAGCGTGCAAACCACTCGTGTCTTGTCGTCAGCACATTCTATGAAGAACTGCCATGCCAGGGAACTCCTTCGAGATGGCTTTGGTGTGCTCGGTCCCTTGCTGCGTTGGGCAGTAGCAGGCATACTGTCTAGGGGACGGCCGCTCCGCTTTTGCACCCTGCTCCCTCTTCTGCTGTGCTGGTGGCTCTGTGCCTCTTCCTCCGAACTGTACAAGTCACTCACATGACCTTGATTCCATGTGGGGTCGAGGACCTCATCGTCCTCCACATCATCTTCCACCCAGTCTTCACTCCTGCCCTCCTTGTCGATCTGCATACTGCAGAAAGCCACAGCAGTTGGCACCTGTGTTTCGTCATCATCCGAGACGTGTTGAGGTGGTTCTCCCATGTACTCATCCTGAAACATAAGTGGTTGGGCATCAGTGCACTCAATCTCTTCCACTTCTGGGGCAGGGCTAAGTGGATGGACCTGGGAAACCCTGCTAACAGAGTCATCAAAAAGCATAAAAGACTGCTGCATGACTTGGGGCTCAGATTGCTTGGCTGATTTGCAAGGGGGTGAGGTGAAAGACTGATGGACATCGGTTGCAGGTGCCAACTCTGATCTTTCTGCAGGAGACTGGGTGGGAGACAAGGTGAAGGAACTGGAGGCACTGTCAGCAACCCAATCTACTATCGCCTGTATTGTTCTGGTCTCACCATTCATAGAGCCGCATTAGGCCCGACCAAATAAAGCTGAAGGTTCTGTCGCCTACTTGCACCTGAGGAAGGTGTTTCACTTGTGCATGTAGCTAGCACAGATCGACCACGTCCTCTTCCTGCAACAGGAGCTCCACCAGCAGCACCACGACCTGGGCTACGTCGCTTTTTTGGCGCTCTCATTTTCCGCAAATTTAGGATCTTGCCCAAAATGGGTGTTTTTTTAATAACAGAATATAACAGCAGTATATAACGCGTGTATTTCACACTGACAGATGCAGCAAAGGCCGCAAATTTAGTATTTTGCCCAAAATGGGTTTTTTTTAAACACAGAATATTATTGCAATATTTCTAGCTTGTATTTCAAACTGAAAAATGCTGAAAAGGTCCCTGATGTAGGGTATTGCCAAAAATGGGTGTTTTTTAAAACCCAGAATATTATTGCAGTATTTCAAGCTTGTCTTTCACACTAACAAATGCTCAAAAGGCCCCTGATGTAGGTTATTGCCGAATTATATATATTGTTTTAATAACAGAATATTATTGCAGTATTTCAAGCTTGTATTTCAAACTGACAAATGCTGAAAAGGCCCCTGATGTAGGGTATTGCCAAATATAGTTTTTTTTTTAATAACATAATAGTATAGCAATATTTCAAGCTTGTATTTCACACTGACAGATGCAGCAAAGGCCCCAGATGAAGGGTATTGCCAAAAATGGGTGTTTTTTTTAAAACCCAGAATTTTATTGCAGTATTTCAAGTTTGTATTTCACACTGACAAATGCTGAAAAGTCCCCTGATGTAGGGTATTGCCAAAAATGTTTTATTTTTATAACAGAATATTTTTGCAGTATTTCAAGCTTTTATTTCCCACTGACAAATGTTTAAAATGCCCCTGATGTAGGGTATTGCAAAAAATGGGCATTTTTTAAAACCCAGCATATTATTGCAGTATTTAAATTTTGTATTTTACACTAACAAATGCTGAAAAGGTCCCTGATGTAGGGTATTGCCAAACATGGGTGTTTTTTTAAATAACTGAATATTATTGCAGTATTTCAAGCTTGTATTTCACACTGACAAATGCTGAAAAGGCCTCAGATGTAGGGTATTGCCAAAAATGGGCATTTTTTAAAACACAGAATATTATTGCAATATTTCAAGCTTGTATTTCAAACTGACAAATGCTGAAAAGGCCCCTCATGTACGGCATTGCCAAAAATGGGTGTTTTTTTAATAACAGAATATTATTGCAGTATTTCAAGCTTTTATTTCAAACTGACAAATGTTGAAAAGGTGTGGGGGATTCAGTAAGCACAACCCTGTATGCAGGTGCACATCGCTATGGCGAAATACACATACAAACGCAAAAACACAAATACAATAGCACTCTGCAACCAGCACTCTGCCCTGCCTCTATGCTGGATGTTGAATGAGGCATTGGTGTACATTTTGGCCAAAGCGTAATAAGCCACTCACCACATCAAGGTCGCCTCTATGAGTGGTCCCTAACACTAGTTCCTACCTGTTTATGGGCCATGATAGCCACACAAAGTCCAGGGAGCGCAGGTACAGCATGCACGCCAGGCACACTCTGCTTTTAACCCCGTCCGGTGCCGTGACAGCTTTCATCGGATCCAGGGATGCAAGTACCAACATGCATGCTGAACCCGCTATATACTTCTCCTGGAGCCAAATGGCTACTGGTAGGCGCTGTAAAAGTAGACTCAGTTTTATACTGACTTTAAAACCAGCCTCCAGGGCAGACTAACTGGTCAGGTGACTACAAAGAAAAAATGTGGGGGATTCAGTCAGCACAAATGCTGAAAAGGCCCCTGATGTAGGGTATTGCCAAAAAAATGGCAGTTTTTTTAAACCAAGAATATTATTGCAGTATTTCAAGCTTGTATTTCACACTGACAGATGCAGCAAAGTCAGCAAAGTCAAAGAATTTAGTATTTTGCCAAAATGTTTTTTTTTTTATAACAGAATATAACAGCAGTATCTAACGCCTGTATTTCACACTGACAGATGCAGCAAAGGCCGCAAATTTAGTATTTTGCCCAAAATGGGTGTTTTTTTAAATAAAAGAATATTATTGCAGTATTTCAAACTTGTATTTAACACTGAAAAATGCAGCAAAGGCCCCAAATGTAGGTTCTTGCACAAAATGGGTGTTTTTTTTTAAACCCAGAATATAACTGCAGTATTTAAAGCTTGTATTTGACTGTCACAAATGCAAAGGCCCCAAATGTAGGGTCTTGCACAAAATGGGTGT
This sequence comes from Bufo bufo, assembly GCF_905171765.1. Lineage (NCBI taxonomy): Eukaryota > Metazoa > Chordata > Amphibia > Anura > Bufonidae > Bufo > Bufo bufo. Next base: position 453,825,143 of record NC_053392.1, read on the forward strand.
GTGTTTTTTAAACCCAAATATAACAGCGGTATTTAACGCTTGTATTGGACTGTCACAAATGCAGCAAAAGCCCCAAATGTAGGGTCTTGCACAAAATGGGTGTTTCTTTTAAAACCAGAATATAACAGCGGTATTTAATGCTTGTATTTGACTGTCACAAATGTAGCAAAGGCCCCAAATGTAGTGTCTTGCACAAAATTGGTGTTTTTTTAAACCCAGAATATAACAGCAGTATTTAAAGCTTGTATTTGACTGTCACAAATGCAGCAAAGGCCCCAAATGTAGGGTCTTTCAGAAAATGGTTTTTTTTTTTTAAACCAGAATATAACAGCTGTATTTAACGCTTGTATTGGACTGTCACAAATGCAGTGCAGGGCACAAATGTACTTTTTAGCAAACAAATAATAATTTGTCCCAACAAAATCTTACAGATGGATTTAATTGGATTGTACTTTAAAAAAAAAAGAATGTGAATATGTCACCCCCTGGGTCCCTGAACTCACAGAATGATTCCCTATATTATGTTGCCTTCTCCTGGCACATATGCAGTGCAGGTGCACTTAAAAAATGGGTATATGTTGCCCACTGAACTAAAAGAATAGGGTTAAATGATTGTCCCTGGCACATATGCTGTGGTGGTGCACTGAACTTGCACAAAATGGCCGCCGACGCCCACCTAACTAACAGACGGATAAAATTTATTTCACTGGGATCAGGGCAGGGTAAAAAAATGTTGCATTGCACCCACAAAACAAATCGCTGTAGAACGCAGAGTTAACAAGTTCTGATAACATATAGATTCCTTCCTATTCTCTCCCTCACAGCAGCAGCATCCTATCCCTACACTTGTAAGAGCAGAGTGACGTGCATCGCTACGTGACTCCAGCTTATATAGAGGCTGGGTCACAGGCTGCACTGGCCAATGACAGCCATTCCATTAGTAGGCATGGCTGTGATGGCTTCTAATCAGGGTCGGCGCTTCCATATAGGCAAGGGGTGCAATTGCCCCCGGGCCTCCGAGTCCTTAGGGGTCCCCAACCAAGCCCACCACCCGACACCGGCCGGTCCCGAGCCTTTTTTTTTTCTTGTGAGGCGGTGGGGGCCTCGCTTTGGCTCTGGGAAGGGGGCCCATGGCGGCGGCGGCAGATCACAGGGAGATGTCATCTGTATCGCCGTCCTCAGGACAGCTGTACGCACAATGGATCCTGTCTATGTAGCAGCTGTAAGGCCTGTATGATGTGGTCCCTAATTTGCATCAGAATTGGCTTATGATTTGGTATCCAAAAGCAGGAGTGGGTACAAAACAGAAGACATGAAAATATTCCATTCACGTGTCATCTCTGTTTTGGATCCACTACTGTTTTTTTGGCTTTGATGGATTACTGACCAAATGCTGACCGAGTGTAGGCAGATGCTCAACAGACAGGATCCGTTTTTTGGGGGTTATTGTTCCGACGGATAAGAAGAAGGGCAAAATAATCTGTGATGTCAACACAAACTTACTGCTGACACACTCTTCTCTCTGTCAAGGGGGCTCTACTTGTATAAGCGTTTAACAGAACAGGTTCTGTAGACACCTGTGTGCTCTTTCAAGCTATAGTAGGATCTTTGGCCTCTGCAAGGTTCTTTATACCTGCCGCTAACATTGACCTGTAAGGCTGAGTTCACACTTGAGTTATTTGTTCAGTTTTGGCCATATAACTGCCCAAATAAGTGAAGTGTGCAGTGATTCTAAGAGTGACGCCTATTATCTGTGTGTCGTACTGACTCACAGTATTGTTTCACTACCACATCAGACTCCCTATGCGTGTTACTGCAAGGCATAGTGCTCTACAGCACTATATACAGGCTCTCTGCAGCCATGAAATAGCCTTTTTTTTAACGTGATTCGCCACAAATAAATTTGAATCTAATCAAATCTTTTCCTCCAAATAAAAATTTTGAGAAATTCGCTCATGTCTAGTTCAAACAGATCATTTGTGGACTGATACTAGAGAAATTGTACAATGTATTCCTTCTTTGTCTGCACAGTTTACATACAATATGTCACAAAAGTGAGTACACCCCTCACGTTTTTGTAAATATTTTATCATATCTTTTCATGGGACAACACTGAAGATAAGGAACTAACACAATAGCAGTGCAAATTTGGTGTGCCCTCAAAATATCTCAACACACAGCCATTAATGTCAAAACCACTGGCAACAAAATACACCCCAAATTTTGCCCAAAGTGTCAGTATTTTGTGCGGCCACATTATTTTCCAGCATTGCCTTAACTCTCTTGGGCATGGAGTTCACTAGAGCTTCACAGATTGCCACTGGAATCCTCTTCTACTCCTCCGTGACAACTTCACAGAGCTGGTTGATGTTAAAGACCCTGTGCTCCTCCACCTTCCGTTTGAGGATGCCCCACAGATACTCAATAGGGTTTAGGTCTGGAGACATGCTTGGCCAGTCCAGAACCTTTACCCTCAATTTATTAAGCAAGGCAGTGGTCGTCTTGGAGGTGTGTTTGGGGTTGTTGCCATGTTGGAATACTGGCCTGCGGCCAAGTTTCCGAAGGGAGGGGATCATGCTCTGCTTCAGCATGTCACAGTAAATATTGGTATTCATGGTTCCATCAATGAACTGTAGCTTCCCACAGCCAGAAGCACTCATGCAGCCCCAAACCATCAAACTCCCAGCACCATGCTTGACTGTAGGCAAGACACAATTGTCTTTGTTAGGGATGAGCGAACTTGTGCTTCAAGTTCGGGGTGAAAGGTTCGGGTTATCTAAGAATTCCGCTACCACGGACCAGGACTTATGGTCTGTGGTAGCGGAATCCATAACGGAATTCTTAGATAATCCGAACCCGAACTTTTCATGCCGAACTTGAAACACATGTTTGCTCATTGTCACGGCTGAGGATGGGGGAAATCCTCAGCCGTGCGCTGCCATGTGCTGTAGGCCTACTCGGCCAGGAGAACAGGATAGGGAGCAGGTCACCTCCTACAGCGTCCCTACCCTGACCCTAACTCCTAACTGCATGGGCCGACCTTAAAGGTAGGAGGACCCATGCGCAGGAACCTCGGATCCCTAACTCACCCTCCGTCCGGTCCCTGCGCTAGGAGTCAGAGTAAGACGACCTACTCCTCCTAGGCACGGAGGAGCAGGAGTCTCAATGGCCAAGCTGTTGGGAAAAGAGGTACACATACAGCCTTTCGGGAATGACAGGCGAACTATTAGTTCCACCAATTTGTCACAGCCTTGCTCACTGGATCCCTGCGCAAACAGGAATCCAGAACCGTAAGCTGCACCAAACACATATAGAAAGGTCCCAACAGTACATAACATACAACATCAACACACAGCAGACATAAACATAAGGACAATATCTTTATGACCACAGGGGTGGCTCACACTGGCAGATAGTAACACAGGCGGCTGCTCCAGCAAGCATGGCTGAAACAACCCACAGAGCCATGCTAACAGTGAGGCTATATAGGCCAGGAAGCCACACCCCACAGTCGGACACACCCAGTGACACACACACTGGGAAGGAAGTTAACCCTTCCAACACCCGGGAAGGGAAAACACAACATTAAAGGGAAAGTGTCCAACAGTAGCAAGCCACTGTGGTTGTTGCCGCTGGCCACGACATGGGTGGCAACCGTGTCCTGGGGAATAGCCCGGAGGCCGGGACACTGCCACCACATGTACAGACAGCCAAACGTTGCCACGGGCAACCACAGTGCAGGAAAAGTGTCAGTGCACACAACACACTACACAGAGTGCACACAGACAAACAACACAGTGAACACAATACACACACACCTAACATAGGGGTTGTTAGGTGCAACCGCATGCACAGCAGGAAAGCTGCCACAAGCAAGCTTTGTCAGCGGCAACCACAGGTGAGGCAAATACCACTGCCCTCACCTGTGATTGACAACAAAACAAAACCGCTGACAATCGCATGCGGTTGAAGAGTCACGGTCATAGCCATGGCCGTGACACTCATCCCTAGTCTTTGTACTCCTCACTTGGTTGCCGCCATATACTCTTAACACCATCCCAACCAAATAAGATTATCTTGGTCTCATAAATCCCTGTCCTTGGTCTGCATGTCTTCAACAAACTGTTTGCGGGCTTTCTTTTGCATCATCTTCTTTCTGGGAAGACAGCCATGCAGACTAATGTGATGCAGTGTACGGCGTATGGTCTAAGCACTGACAAGATGATCCCTCCATCCCTTTAAACTTTGCAGCAATGCTGGCAGCACTCATACATCTATTTTGAAAAGACACCCTCTGGATATGATGCTGAGCACGTAGTAACAGTGGCTGCTGTTCGCTGATATTCCCCTGCTTACCGCCGCGGTCTCGAGCTCTGTGTTCAGAAGTGATCTGCTGCCGACAATCCCATTCACTGCTGCAGTCCTGGGCTCTGCTCTTGCATGCATTGTTTGTTCTGGAATCCGCTCCATGGTCTCCTTCCAGTCCTGGCCACAGCATGCTTGCTGCTTGTTTCCTGTAGCACTTCCTTAAGGGCCAGCGTGCATCCTTTCCTGTGTTTCATGGGTTAGCTCATGTGACCTTGCTTACCAATCCTAGCCTTCATGCACATATATAAGTGGCTCAGCCCCCTTCCCAGGTGCCTGAGCATCAAGGTCCTTGTGTCTTGCAAAGGTTGCTGATATCCCTGCTTATATTCCTGTTCTTCGCTACCTGCTTGATCCCTTTCTGCTTGCCATGATTCTCCTGTTTCCAACCCAGATTGTCTGACCTGTACTTGTGCCGCCTGCCCTGACCTTTTGCATGTTTGACTTCGTCTCTGCCTCATCCTTTGGTCCTGCACTGTTGCTCCTGGTTATGACTCAGCTTGATATGTCTGTCCCTCTGGTACATCCTGGTCCATCTGGACCAGCTACCTCGTGTACCAATCCTCTTCAAGAGGTAGCGACCTTGTGTTCCCCTCAGGAAAGTCTATCCCCACCATCAGTGGTACTGTGGAGAACGAAGGGTTCACTTAGACAATGCCCTTAGAGGAGGTAGGAACCGCTGGCTCTTGACAGTATGTTCAGGCCATGGAACTTGCTGGTCACCCCAAGCCTGCTGTTCAGGAATTGTTACATGAGATGAGATGTCAGAGCGAACATCAGGACGTCCTGATGCAGTTCATGAAAATTGTCACTGCTGACCTGGACAATTGCAGGGTCACCAGTTGCTGCTATACCTGCAGTTCCCATACCTGTGAGTCTGGATTTGAGTGCCACTGGCGTGCCACCACACTATAATAGAGATCCTAAGACCTGTCATGGCTTCCTGAACCAGTGCTTGATCCACTTTGAGTTGCACTGGCAGAAGTTTCCTACTGAGCGGTCCAAAGTCATCTTCATTGTGTCCCTGCTGTGTGATGAGGCCCTTGACTAGGCAAATCCTATATGGGAACATGGAGGTCCAGAGATCACTAACCTGCAGTCTTTCCTGGCTACCTTCCAGATGGTCTTTAAAAAGCCTTGCCACACGTCCTCTGCGGCTTCAGCTCTGCTGTGTATGCATCAGGGTTCCTTGTCTGTGGGTCTGTAAGCCATCCAGTTTTGTACCCTGGCTGCAGAACTTGCATGGAATAATGAGGCTCAACTGGCGGTGTTCTTGGAGGTCCTTTCTGACCGGATTAAGGATGAATTAGCTGGTCGCGACCGTTCGTCCACCTTAGCCACAAGAATTGATATGCGATTCAGAGAACATTCTAAGGAGGTTGCATGCACCAGAAAACAACTTCGCCTGTCTCCATCCTTCCAAAGGCCGGTTCTTCCTCTAATATCCACCCCATCTAAAGAGTCCATGCAAATAGAGCACCTTTGATTGTCTGACCAGGAACGTCTGCTCCACAAAGCAGAGAACCTGTGTCTGTATTGTTCAGGCAAGGCCCACTTTGCACGTAATTGTCCACTGAAGCCGGGTGTCACGCCTTGCCCTGTGAATGTGCGGAGGTCTGTCAGACTGGCTGCATATGTATGACTTCTCTGTTTGTTTTGGTTTGGGTTTGAGCTGGATCCACCTTCCCTCAGGTGTACTGGGTTTGATTGTTAGTGAGGCTATTTATCCCTTCTTCCCCCAGTATCCTGTGCGGGTTATAGTTCTTTCCTGTGAGCTCTGGATGTGTGGTGGATCTTCTGGTCCAGTTCTGCTCTAAGATAAGTCCTCTCCGTTATTTCCCATTGTATCTTTTATCTAGGCATCTAGGGAGACGTTTGCTTCCTCCGGGTTTGAAGAAGCAGGTTGCCTCTTCCCTTTTCCCTACAGCTTAGGGTTTCCCAGGGTGTATAGGTTTAGGCACAAGGGCATGTGCATAGCCACCATTAGGGTATGCACATGGGCACAGCAGTTTAGGGAAAACTTTTTGGGATCGCTAGGAGGTGACCCTTTTCTCCCTAGCTTTTGGGCCTAGTCATTTGTTCTGTTTGTTTACCTGTGTTTGGTTATTTCCCCACCTATCGTGAAACCGAGAAACACCCATGTCTAAGATCAGTGGGAGAGGTGGTCCTAGACAAGGAGAAGACCTCTCTGAAACTTTCAGTTCCGGTGACTCCCTCTAACAAGGGAGTCACACTGTCTGTGCCTTCATTCTTGGACTCTGGGTCAGCAGTTTAGGGAAAACTTTTAGGGATTGCTAGGAGGTGACCCTTTTCTCCCTAGCTTTTGGGCCTAGTCATTTGTTCTGTTTGTTTACCTGTGTTTGGTTATTTCTCCGCTTACCTACCTATCGTGACATTATAACCCGCCCAAAAAACTGTCATTTCCCTGCTGTTTGCAAAATGGAGGCTATGGATGCTTTGGTTGATCGCATTCAGGGATTATCGCTGGAGGTTGCTGATCTCCGCAGTTCTGTTGCACGGTGTCAGAATACTCTGGCGTCTGGCGCCGTTGGAGGAAATCAGGTCTGCTTAGAGCCTAAAGTCGCGCTCCTTGATAGTTTCTCAGGGGTGTTAATGACTTTGGTTCAGAGAGTCCTGCAGGTTGTATTTTCATCTGTGGCCGATTTCATCTGGTGACGAGAATCAAAGAGTGGGGATCATTATATCTCTGCTCAAAGGGGACGCGCAATCCTGGGCTTTTTCTCTGCCGACCAGTTCACCATCCCTCTGGTCGGTGGATGAATTTTTCAGAGTCTTGGGCTTGATTTATGATGACCCAGACCGGGTCTCTATGGCTGAATCTAAGTTGTGCAGTTTGTTACAGGGAGAACGTACTGCAGAGTCGTATTGTGCAGAATTTAGAAGATGGGCAACGGACTCGGGGTAGAATGATTCTGCACTCCGGAGTCAGTTTTGTCAGGGGCTATCTGAGAGGTTGAAAGATGCCTTTGCTTTTCATCAGTATCCTGATTCATTGGTGACGGCCATGTCTTTGGCAATGCGGCTTGATAGACGTCTTAGAGAGAGGTATAAGATTCCTCTCGAGCGGGGGGCCCTGTCTGAAAGTGGATCCATCCCACCTATTCCCCAGGGTAATATGACATTTGAATCTGGGGCAGGAGAAGAGCCTATGCAGTTGGGCAAGGTTTCCTTTCGCTCAGGTGATAGGGATTTTAGGAAGCTGAATAAGCTATATTACTTCTGTGGAAAAGAAGGTAATTTTGTTTGTGCGTATCCTTTTGTTAAACCTCAAAGCGGTAATGAAAAACTACGGAGGTATTCACATAAAGAGAAAAAAAAACTTCCCTGACTCTTGGTAGTGTGAATGGGGAGCCTGCTCCCTGCAATACCCGTTTCCTCCTGCCTGCCATGGTGGCGCTAGACTCAGGAAATTTTGATTTTGAGGTACAAACCGGATTCCAAAAAAGTTGGGACACTATACAAATCGTGAATAAAAACTGAATGCAATGATGTGGAGGTGCCAACTTCTAATATTTTATTCAGAATAGAACATAAATCACGGAACAAAAGTTTAAACTGAGAAAATGTACCATTTTAAGGGAAAAATATGTTGAATCAGAATTTCATGGTGTCAACAAATCCCAAAGAAGTTGGGACAAGGCCATTTTCACCACTGTGTGGCATCTCCCCTTCTTCTTACAACACTCAACAGACGTCTGGGGACCGAGGAGACCAGTTTCTCAAGTTTAGAAATAGGAATGCTCTCCCATTCTTGTCTAATACAGGCCTCTAACTGTTCAATCGTCTTGGGCCTTCTTTGTTGCACCTTCCTCTTTATGATGCGCCAAATGTTCTCTATAGGTGAAAGATCTGGACTGCAGACTGGCCATTTCAGTACCCGGATCCTTCTCCTACGCAGCCATGATGTTGTGATTGATGCAGAATGTGGTCTGGCATTATCTTGTTGAAAAATGCAGGGTCTTCCCTGAAAGAGATGACGTCTGGATGGGAGCATATGTTGTTCTAGAACCTGAATATATTTTTCTGCATTGATGGTGCCTTTCCAGACATGCAAGCTGCCCATGCCACACGCACTCATGCAACCCCATACCATCAGAGATGCAGGCTTCTGAACTGAGCGTTGATAACAACTTGGGTTGTCCTTGTCCTCTTTGGTCCGGATGACATGGCATCCCTGATTTCCAAAAAGAACTTCGAATCGTGACTCGTCTGACCACAGAACAGTCTTCCATTTTGCCACACTCCATTTTAAATGATCCCTGGCCCAGTGAAAACGCCTGAGCTTGTGGATCTTGCTTATAAATGGCTTCTTCTTTGCACTGTAGAGTTTCAGCTGGCAACGGCGGATGGCACGGTGGATTGTGTTCACTGACAATGGTTTCTGGAAGTATTCCTGAGCCCATTCTGTGATTTCCTTTACAGTAGCATTCCTGTTTGTGGTGCAGTGTCGTTTAAGGGCCCGGAGATCACAGGCATCCAGTATGGTTTTATGGCCTTGACCCTTATGCACAGAGATTGTTCCAGATTCTCTGAATCTTCGGATGATGTTATGCACAGTTGATGATGATAGATGCAAAGTCTTTGCAATTTTTCGCTGGGTAACACCTTTCTGATATTGCTCCACTATCTTTCTGCGCAACATTGTGGGAATTGGTGATCCTCTACCCATCTTGGCTTCTGAGAGACACTGCCACTCTGAGAAGCTCTTTTTATACCCAATCATGTTGCCAATTGACCTAATTAGTGTTAATTGGTCTTCCAGCTCTTCGTTATGCTCAAATTTACTTTTTCCAGCCTCTTATTGCTACTTGTCCCAACTTTTTGGGGATTTGTTGACACTGTGAAATTTTGAATCAACGTATTTTTCCTTTAAAATTATACATTTACTCGGATTAAACGTTTGATCTGTCATCTACGTTCTATTACAAATAAAATATTGACATTTGCCATCTCCACATCATAGCATTCAGTTTTTATTCACAATTTGTTTAGTGTCCCAACTTTTTTGGAATCTGGTTTGTATTTGTTGACAGTGGTGCGGGGGTAATAAAGCATAACCCTAGTATTGACTGGCAAACAAGACAAATCAGTAGCTGGAGTGAATTTTGTACGGACAACTATCTTTGTGCTTCTATCTCAGGGGTGTCAACTATGGTCCTACCTCAGTTTCTCTCTGATTTTGCGGACGTATTCTCGGAGGGTGGAGCTCAGGAGTTGCCCCCCATCGAGAATATCATTGTCCGGTCAATCTCATCCCTGGATCTAAACTGCCAAAATCTCGGCTATACAACCTTTCCCAATCTTGCCATGCCCTTTGGTTTAACTAATGCGCCAGCGGTCTTTCAGCGATTTATCAATGATATTTTCCATCATTCAGTGGGAAGGTTCATTGTTATTTACCTTGATGACATACTAATTTACTCACCCGATTTGGAGACCCATCAGGATCATGTGAGACAGGTGTTGTCGATCCTTCGGGAGAATAAATTGTATGCAAAATTGGAAAAATGTGTATTTGCTGTCCAGGAGCTACAGTTTTTGGGATACCTGTTTTCTGACTCTGGCTTTCGTATGGACCCCAAAAAGGTCCGGGCGGTACTGGAATGGGACCGGCCTGAGAATCAGAAAGCTCTGATGCGGTTTTTGGGTTTTACCAATTACTACAGAAAATTAATCTTGAATTATTCCACCATTGTAAAACCTTTGACAGATATGACTAAAAAAGGCGACGACTTCTCTGTCTGGTCGGATGAGGCATTACAGGCCTTTTCTGCTATTAAGAAATGTTTTGCGTCTGCTCCCATTCTGATGCAACCTGATGTGTCTCAACCGTTCATCGTGGAGGTTGATGCATCAGAAGTGGGGGTCGGAGCAGTTCTGTCGCAGGGTTCATCCCCTAGCAAATGGCGTCCGTGTGCTTTATTCTCCAAGAATCTCTCGGCCGCTGAAAGAAATTATGATGTAGGAGATAGAGAATTACTGGCCATCAAATTGGCCTTTGAAGAATGGCGTCATTGGTTGGAAGGGGCTACTCATGCTATTATGGTATATACTGACCACAAGAATTTGGCTTACCTGAAGTCTGCTAAGCGCCTGAATCCTAGACAGGCTAAATGGTCACAGTTTTTTACTAGGTTCAATTTTGTTGTCACCTTTCGCCATGGGGTTAAAAACGTCAAGGCAGATGCATTGTCACGTAGTTTTCGTGGAGGGAGTGATTCGGAGGATCCCGCTACGATTTTGGCTGATGGGGTGATGGTTTCCGCTCTGTACCCCGAGTTGGAGATGGAGGTGTTGGGGACCCAGGAGGATGATCCTGATTCTTGTCCTCCAGACAAGTTGTTTGTTCCTGCTGAACTGCGATACAAGGTGTTCAAGGAACATCATGATACGGTCCTTGCGGGACATCCTTAAAGCAAATCCACCATAGATCTTATTTCCTGGAGATTCTGGTGGCCAGGGTTACGCAAGGGTGTGGAGGGTTATGTGGCAGCTTGTAAGACCTGTGCACCTGCGAAGGTGTCTCACACTCGGCCTTCAGGATCCCTTCTTCCTTTGTCCATCCCGTCTCGTCCTTGGACGCATTTGTCCATGGACTTTATTACCGATTTACCGAGTTCCTCTGGGAAAATTGTGATTTTGGTGGTAGTGGACCGCTTCAGTAAGATGGCCCACTTTGTACCATTACCTAGCTTGCCCAATGCCAAATCTCTCGCTCAGGTTTTTATCGATAACATTGTGAAACTACATGGCATTCCCTCTGATGTGGTGTCTGATAGGGGGACGCAATTTGTTTTCACGTTTTGGAGGGCGTTCTGCTCTCGTCTGGGAATTCAACTGTCTTTCTCTTTGGCTTTTCATCCCCAGTCGAATGGTCAGACAGAGCGCACTAACCAAAACCTGGAGACCTATTTGAGGTGTTTTGTTGCCGAGAACCAGGATGACTGGTCCTCATTCTTGTCTCTAGTCGAATTTGCCTTGAATAACCGTAGACAAGAGTCCACTGATAAGTCCCCTTTTTTTGGCACATATGGTTTTCACCCACAGTTTGCTACTTTTTCTGGGACTGGATCTTCTGGGATGCCAAAAGAGGAGAGATTCTCTTCCGTCTTGTCATCTATCTGGCGGAAGATCCAAGTTAATTTGGAAAAAATGGGTGAAAGATATAAATTGATGGCTAACAGGAGACGTATGACTGGTCCGGACCTGTGTGTGGGTGATTCGGCGTGGTTGTCCACTAAAAACATTAAGCTGAAAGTACCATCTTGGAAATTGGGTCCAAGATTTATTGGCCCCTACAAAATCTCTGCTATTGTCAACCCGGTGGCGTTTTGTCTGGATTTTCCGCAGACCTGGAAGATACACAATGTGTTTCACAGGTCTTTATTGAAGAAATATGTAGAACCTGTGGAACCATCTCCATTGCCACCTCCCCCTGTCCTGGTGGATGGCAATTTGGAGTTTGAGATCTCTAGGATTCTCGACTCACGTGTTCTTCGGTGTTTCCTTCAGTACCTGGTGCACCCGCTATTGATGTTAGTATTAGCCGCCTGGTGAGGGCCTTTGACAGAGCACACCCGGATAAAGTTGGTCCAGGGTGTCTGAAGGTCGCCCGTAGAAGGGGGGGCACTGTCACGCCTTGCCCTGTGAATGTGTGGAGGTCTGTCAGACTGGCTGCACATGTCTGATTTCTCTGTTTGTTTTGGTTTTGGTTTGAGCTGGATCCACCTTCCCTCAGGTGTACTGGGTTTGATTGTTAGTGAGGCTATTTATCCCTCCTTCCCCCAGTGGCCTGTGCGGGTTATAGTTCTTTCCTGTGAGCTCTGGATGTGTGGTGGATCGTCTGGTCCAGTTCTGCTCTAAGATAAGTCCTCTCCGTTATTTCCCATTGTATCTTTTATCTAGGCATCTAGGGAGACGTTTGCTTCCTCCGGGTTTGAAGAAGCAGGTTGCCTCTTCCCTTTTCCCTACAGCTTAGGGTTTCCCAGGGTGTATAGGTTTAGGCACAAGGGCATGTGCATAGCCACCATTAGGGTATGCACATGGGCACAGCAGTTTAGGGAAAACTTTTTAGGATCGCTAGGAGGTGACCCTTTTCTCCTTAGCTTTTGGGCCTAGTCATTTGTTCTGTTTGTTTACCTGTGTTTGGTTATTTCCCCACCTATCGTGAAACCGAGAAACACCCATGTCTAAGATCAATGGGAGAGGTGGTCCTAGACAAGGAGAAGACCTCTCTGAAACTTTCAGTTCCGGTGACTCCCTCTAACAAGGGAGTCACATTGTCTGTGCCTTCATTCTTGGACTCTGGGTCAGCCAGTAATTTCATTCAGCAGACTTTGGTCCATCAGTACTAGAATCTAGAAAGTCCTCTGTTATTGACTTCTGTAAATGGGCTGCCACTTCCCAAGTCTGTGCTTTCTGTTACTATGCCCCTTAAGTTGCAAGTGGGGGTTCTGCTTTCAGAGATTATCTCCTTCTATGTGCTGCCAGCGTCCATGAATCCAGTTATTTTTGCTCTTCCCTGACAGTTTTGGACTGGCACACCAGTCAGATTCTGCATTGGCAATAATCCTGTCAATCCACTTGCTTATCTGAGGTCCGACCCGCTTCCTAGCCTACAATACCTGAAGACCTGCCTCGACTTCTGCAGCAGTATGCCAGTTTTGCAGATGTATTCAGTAAGAAAGAGGCCGAGACCCTGCCTCCTCACCATACATATGATTGTCTGATTGATCTTCTGCCTGGTGCCACTCCTCCCCGTGGTCGAGTCTACTACTATTCATTCCTGAGACCCGAGTGAAGTCTGATTACATTGAGGAGAATCTCGAGAGGGGATTTATCCAGAAATCTACTTAGCCAGCCGCTGCCAGGTTCTTCTTTGTACACAAAAAAGATGGACCCTGTATCGACTATAGAGGTCTGAATAAGGTAACGGTTAAGAATCTATACCCTTTACCGCTAATCTCTGAACTCTCTGACAGGATCCAGGGAGCTAAGTTTTTCACAAAATTAGACCTGCATGGTGCATACAACCTTATCTGCATTTGCAAGAGCAATGAGTGGAAGTCCGCTTTCAACAACCATGATGGTCAATACGAGTTTCTTATCATGCCCTTCGGTCTGTGCAATGCTCCCGTGTTATTCCAGGAATTGGTAAACAACATCTTCCGGGATCTGCTCTATGTCTGCATGATAGTGTACCTGGACATATACAGATCTATTCTCCAGATTTGACCTCTCACCGTACGATTTCAGCGGTTGAGAGAATCGAGAAATGCATCTTTGAGAAGTCTCCTTTACAGGAAACTTATGATGTTCTGCATCATCCAGATGTCTCCAGTAGAGATGGCCTTGCGGTTTGCCCAGCGGTTGGATCACGGCGAACTTTGCACGTTCGCGATTCGCTGAACATGCGAACATATGGCGATATTCGCGCCCGCCATATTCTTTTACATTGTGAAGAACTTTGACCCATGACACATCCATCAGGTGGTACAGGACAGCCAATTGAGACGTTTGAGCACATGGACATACCCCTACCTTATAAATAAAACTGATCTGGGCGCCATTTTACATTCAGTCTTTTGCCATTGTAGGGAGAGGTTGCTGTGTGGAGCAGGGACAGACTGTCTAACTAATAGGGCCACAAAAGTCCTTTTATGGTAATGGTGTGCTGGTATAGGTGTGCTATCGATAGGTGTGACATACTGAGGGGTGTAATACAGGGAGTGCAGAATTATTAGGCAAGTTGTATTTTTGAGGATTAATTTTATTATTGAACAACAACCATGTTCTCAATGAACCCAAAAAACTCATTAATATCAAAGCTGAATATTTTTGGAAGTAGTTTTTAGTTTTAGCTATTTTAGGGGGATATCTGTGTGTGCAGGTGACTATTACTGTGCATACTTATTAGGCAACTTAACAAAAAACAAATATATACCCATTTCAATTATTTATTTTTACCAGTGAAACCAATATAACATCTCAACATTCACAAATATACATTTCTGACATTCAAAAACAAAACAAAAACAAATCAGTGACCAATATAGCCACCTTTCTTTGCAAGGACACTCAAAAGCCTGCCATCCATGGATTCTGTCAGTGTTTTGATCTGTTCACCATCAACATTGCGTGCAGCAGCAACCACAGCCTCCCAGACACTGTTCAGAGAGGTGTACTGTTTTCCCTCCTTGTAAATCTCACATTTGATGATGGACCACAGGTTCTCAATGGGGTTCAGATCAGGTGAACAAGGAGGCCATGTCATTAGATTTTCTTCTTTTATACCCTTTCTTGCCAGCCACGCTGTGGAGTACTTGGACGCGTGTGATGGAGCATTGTCCTGCATGAAAATCATGTTTTTCTTGAAGGATGCAGACTTCTTCCTGTACCACTGCTTGAAGAAGGTGTCTTCCAGAAACTGGCAGTAGGACTGGGAGTTGAGCTTGACTCCATCCTCAACCCAAAAAGGCCCCACAAGCTCATCTTTGATGATACCAGCCCAAACCAGTACTCCACCTCCACCTTGCTGGCGTCTGAGTCGGACTGGAGCTCTCTGCCCTTTACCAATCCAGCCACGGGCCCATCCATCTGGCCCATCAAGACTCACTCTCATTTCATCAGTCCATAAAACCTTCGAAAAATCAGTCTTGAGATATTTCTTGGCCCAGTCTTGACATTTCAGCTTGTGTGTCTTGTTCAGTGGTGGTCGTCTTTCAGCCTTTCTTACCTTGGCCATGTCTCTGAGTATTGCACACCTTGTGCTTTTGGGCACTCCAGTGATGTTGCAGCTCTTAAATATGGCGAAACTGGTGGCAAGTGGCATCTTGGCAGCTGCATGCTTGACTTTTCTCAGTTCATGGGCAGTTATTTTGCGCCTTGGTTTTTCCACACGCTTCTTGCGACCCTGTTGACTATTTTGAATGAAACGCTTGATTGTTCGATGATCACGCTTCAGAAGCTTTGCAATTTTAAGAGTGCTGCATCCCTCTGCAAGATATCTCACTATTTTTGACTTTTCTGAGCCTGTCAAGTCCTTCTTTTGACCCATTTTGCCAAAGGAAAGGAAGTTGCCTAATAATTATGCACACCTAATATAGGGTTTTGATGTCATTAGACCACACCCCTTCTCATTACAGAGATGCACATCACCTAATATGCTTAATTGGTAGTAGGCTTTCGAGCCTATACAGCTTGGAGTAAGACAACATGCATAAAGAGGATGATGTGGTCAAAATACTCATTTGCCTAATAATTCTGCACGCAGTGTATACTTATAATATACTTTGTAACATAGAAAGTATATTATAGTGCAATTGTATTGTGCAGCAGTTGTGTGCTGTTCTGCTATGATACTGCAGCCACACAGAGTGCCAAACGCTATTTGAACAAATTATTTCTACTGGTGTGATTTACCAGTTGCCCCCCCCCCAAAAACCTGAGGCAGGGGTGTTATTTACCAATAATATACGTTCTATATAATGCATTTGGGTAGTGCAGCATTTGTCTGCGGTTTTGCTGCGTTTCCGCTTATACACAGAGTGACAATCACTATTTGAAGAAATAATTTCTACTGGTGTGCATTTATATATCTACTGTATATAGTGCATTTAGGTAGTGCAGCATTTGTCTGTATTTTTGCTGCATTTTACCACATCTACACAGAGTGAAAAACACTATTTGAAGAAATTATTTCTACTGGTGTGATTTAACAATTGCCCCCCAAAAAACAGATTGAAGCAGGGATTTTATATACCAATAATATACATTCTATATAGTGCATTTAGGAAGTGCAGCATTTGTCTGCGGTTTTACTGTGTTACCGCATCTACACAGAGTGAAAAAACTATTGGAACCAATAATTTCTACTGGTGTGATTTACCAGTTGCCCCCCCAAAAAACAAATTGAGGCAGGGGTGTGATATACCTTCTTCCACAAATACTTCTCTTCTATAGGGACTTTTGTCACAGGGTAATTTAGAAAATTACAGGCAGAGGAAGAGGCAGGCCATTCCGCAGGGGTGGTAGGGGTCGGGCAGGTGCACCAGGCCGGAGCCTAAGTGGGAAGTTGCAGAAGGTGCGTGCGATTACGTCAAAGGACGCACCAGACTTGGTTGAGTGGCTCACTCAGCCTTACGCTTCTGCACCCTCCTCATCCTCTCTATCTGCATCCTCTTCACTATCTGTTGTGTCCACCCCAAAAGACACCACCACCACAACCATATTCCCTCCGCTTGAGTGAGAGGAATTATTTTCCCATACATTCCAAGACCTTACTGATGCGCAGCCATTCTTTGCATCGGATCAGGAAGAGGAGGTATCAACGGTCGCCACCCAGCAGTCTGACAACAGTACACAGATCATCCCAAGGAGGGTGGTCCCCGCTGTTGCTGCCTACTCCGAGATCTCTAATGGTGGTGAAGGTGACGAATCCAATGATGACGTGTCGATGGAGGTCACGTGGGTGCCCACAAGAGAGGAAGAGGAGGGGAGTTCAGAGGGAGAGACGGAGCAGCAGATAGAGAGGGGAAGGAGGAGAAGCAGGCAGAACTCGCAGTGCACAGGAGGCAAAAAGCAGACTGCTAATGTATCTGGAATGAAACATCCACCATGCACGGTCACATTTGGTGCTCCCAGGACGCCGGCACATGGCTCATCAGTGTGGGCTTTTTTTTTATGTGTCCGCTGCTGACAATATTGTTGCCATCTGCAGCCTGTGCTGTCAACGCATAAGTCGTGGTAAGCCCAACACTCACCTAGGGATGACCGCCTTAAGAAGGCACCTGACCTCCAATCACTGAGCCCAGTGGGAGCAACACCGTCAGAACCCACAAAACCACTGTCCCGGAGCTCACCGTCCTGCCTCTTCTCCTTCTCTTCTCTCCTCCCAGTTATCCTCCACTCCACCTTCCACCGTGCCGTCGTCACGTTCATCTGGCAATAGGCAGGCTTCCTTGCCCCAAATGTTCGAGTGAAAAAAGATGATGAAGCCGGATAACCCTCTTGCCCAACGGCTGAGCGCAGGCTTGTCAGAACTGCTAGCCCGCCAACTACTGCCATATAAACTGAGACCTTTAGAAAAATTTTGGCTATTGGAACACCGCAATGGAAGGTCCCCGGCAGGAAATATTTCTCCCAGAAGGGCATCCCAGAGCTATATGGCCACGTTCAGCGGCAAGTGAATGTATCTCGGGCACACAGTGTCGGTGCCAAGATACATCTGACCACAGACACGTGGTCTAGCAAACATGGGCAGGGAAGGTACATAACTTTTACCTTCCACTGGGTGAACCATCTGACAGCCGTCAAGCATGCAACCCGTGGCACCCGTGTAGATTTGGTGTTACCACCACGGATTACATGCAGGCCTGCATCTTCTTCTCCTCCTCCTACTCTATACTCCCTCTCCTCCTCAGCTGACTCCTTATTTTCCATTGCTAACGTCTCTTCTGCTGCGCCCGACAAAATCCCCAAAACCTATTCGACGTGACAGGTGAGACGTTGCCATGCTGTGCTGCATCTGTTGTGTCTGGAAGCCAAGAGCCACACCGGTCCTGCACTCCTTTCAGATTTGTTGTTTAATAGATTGATCAGTGGCTAACCCTGCTCAATTTTACAGTTGGTAAAGTGGTGTGCGACAACGGTGCCAATCTGCTGAGCGCGCGGAAACAGGGCAAAATGACACACGTGCCGTGAATGGCACGCGTCCTGAACTTGGTCGTACGGCGATTTGTTGTCAAATACCCCGGGGTCCAGGACATCTTGCGGCAGGCCAGGAAAATCTCTGGCCATTTTAGAAGATCTTACACGGCCATGGCTCGCCTTGCTGACATTCGTCTGATTTGTGACTGCCCGACGCTATGGAACTCCACCTTGTATATGCTTGATAGGCTGCTCCAGCAGAAACGTGCAGTTAATGACTACCTGTACAAACTCTGCGGCAGGACAGGTTCTGGGGAGCTTGTTTTTTTTCACAGCGCCAGTGGCTGCTCATGCGTGACGCATGCAGAGTTCAGCGGCCATTTGATGAGATCACAAAACTGTTCAGTCGCAGCTAGGGCGCCATCAGTGACATTGTACCTTGCACCTTCTTTCTGGAGAGTGCATTGTGTCGTGTCATTGATCAAGCCGTCGAGGAGCAGGAGCAGGAAGATGAGAAAGTCGCAATGCTGTATGAATTCCCAGCGGGGGCTACTCCAATTGAGACAAGTCAACAACAGGAGTCTGAAGAGGAGTCAGAGGAGGATGGTGCCGGGGCAGAGGAGGAGCAAGAAGAGCATGCTTTAAACGTTTCTGGGATCCCTGGTGTTGTCCGTGGATGGGGGGAGGAGAACGAGGACAACATTATCATGGATGATGAGCAGGATCCAGGCTACTCCACCGCTTCCAGTTTAGTGCAAATAGGGGCCTTCATTCTCCAGTGTTTGAAGAAGGACCCCCGTATAAAAAGCACAAAGGGCAAGGACCAGTACTGGGTGGCAACTTACTTAAACCCCCGGTACAAACACAAAATGGGGGAAATGTTACCACCATCACAGAGGGCTGTCAGAATGCAGCACTTCCAGGCCTTGCTTCGAGAAATGCTGCATTCTGCTTTTACGTGCGCTAGCAGAGGAATTTCAACTCACAGAGAAACAGTTGCGGGTACCATTACAACAATGCATGGAAGAAGAGGGCGGTTTGAAGATGTGTTGGTCACTTCGGATATGAGATCATTCTTGCAGCCGACCCATCGACAGCCGTCCTCCGGATCAAGCCTCAGGGAACGCCTAGACCGACAGGTGTCCGACTACATCAGGTTAATGGCCGATGTGGATGCTCTGAGAAGCAATGAACCCCTGGACTACTGGGTGTGCAGGCTTGACCTGTGCCCAGAGCACAATTTGCCATGGAACTGTTGGCTTTCCCCTCATCCAGTGTCCTGTCCGAAAGGACGTTCAGCACAGCAGGGGGTGTGAGATTGTGGAACAGATCTTCTGTCTGATGTTTGTGCCTAATTGTATTGAAACTGCATTTGGCATTTTGGGCACTAGAGCCCACTGTTTTGCAGCTATAGTCAGCACACTCTGGAATTTGAATATACAAAGGAGCTGATGACTCATGCTTATGACTCATGCAGGCTGGCTCTCTCTGAGAAGAACAGGAAGCAGAGACTCAGACATCTTGGAAGGAGTGTGTGTGTGAGACACAAGCCGGTCTGATCATGGCGTTGGAGTGTCCTGCAGTGATCGGGGTGATAGAAGAGAGAGACTGTCATCCGTTCTGTACCCAGACCCTATCCTCAGGAGAAGGGATTGTCTCCAGCAGAGCTGATTGGAGCTATGAAAGAAAAGGACATCTACTCAGCAAGGCCGCAGGTGTGCTTACAGGCCTGGAACAATCCTGATGAGAGACATCCTCTGTTACCAGATGGGATCAGGTCAGAAAACCCGGGTTTTGTCATGTTCATCGTACTGTTTTAGTGGTACCTGAAGAATCTGAGACTGAGCTTGTACCTGCCATTAGTTAGATAGGTAGGATTTGTTTTCGGCAGGCTGCCCGGGATTTTTAGTGGCACAGTATCGACTTTTGAGGCTCTGCTGTGGGCACCATCGGTCAGGGTTGTTCTATTCCATGGCACAGTATTGACTTTTCAGGCTCTGCTGTGCACGCCACCGAGTTAGGGTCGGCTAGCCGGACTAGGATAGGACTCAGGGGTGGGGAATATTACCTTGTGTATTCCTATATCGTTATGTTGGTTGTCAATGTTTAGTAAAGTTTCAATGGTTACTAAAAGCTGGAGATTGTGTCGCTTTTCTTGTCTGTGACTTCGCTGTATCCTGGGGAGCCCACCCCGGTAGATGGCTTACAACTTGGCGTAGTCAGCAGGATACAGCGACCATTATGGACGGGAATGTGGCGGGAGACCGTCCCCTGGTGCCAGTGGTGCCAGATCAGGACCCAGCCCAGGGTGCACAGGTGCAAGTCCAGCTTGCCCCCAACAATATGGCTACCCCAGTAGGATACATCCCCGTAGGGGCACTGCTGCGTCATCTGCCAAAGTATGACGGTAGAAACATGACATCGGCAAGAAAGGAGTCGTTCTGGTGGACCATTCGTCCTGGAAAAGGAATGGATGTGACCCTGGGCATGAATGTACTGAGAGACCTAGATCATCAACTCTATGCCAGGGAAGGGCCAAAGTACTGGCAGTCGGGCCATTGAGGACGTGAGGGTGCTACGGAGGACTCCGTTGAAGATCCCACCTCGACAAGAGTGAATATTGATGCTGCCGGTGGGAGCGGGACGACGACTGAATGCACTGGAAGTCCTGATCGAGCCCGCTTATCAAGAAGAAACACAGATTCGCCCACTGGTAGCCCGGGCCCTCGCCATTGTGAAGGACGGATGTGTGCCTATACGCTGCTGTAATGCTGAGGACTGCGAGATAACTGTCCCCGGAAATACCATGCTGGCCAAAGTTTATGTGTCCGAAGGGGGTATCGCTCGACGAAGGTGCTTCACGCTACAGCCGTATAGGAGATCAGTCTGGACCTATGCTGTGGAGATCCATTCAAGGGAAGCCCCGACAGCGGAGTGGAATGGTCAAGTGATCATGGCCCGTATGGGGGTGGACTGCAGAACCCTGACCCTGGGGGAACAAAAGCTGCTGGAAGACACCCTTTGGGAATTTCAGGAGGCCTTCTCGGGACATGATGAGGACTTTGGGTGTGCTACTGCAATCGAACACGAATTCCCAACCGTCGATGGTGCACCGATCAGGGAACGTTACCGGCAGATCCCACCTAAGATGTATCAGGAGGTGAAAGATATCTCTGTTCCCGGATGTGGCACATTCAAGTGGGGTGGGGTCTGTAATGACCCTGGTGCTGGGGAAAACATTGACTGATTGGGAGAGAGTCCAGAATGGCTGCCGGGATTTGTGGAAAGTGAAAGAATGAATTCAGAGCAAGATCATGTCATGCCCTGCTCAGGTTATGTGCGGAGGTCTGCCAGGTTAGCAGCATGTGTGTAGTTTTTTGTTTGTTTAGGGTTTGGAGTGGAGCTGTATCCGCCTCCCTTCAGGTGCACTGGGTGGGGTCGTTTGTGTGAGTTTAAATTACGCCCCTTCCCAGTGTCCTGTGCGGGTTATAGCTTCTGTCTTGCTCTGTGGAAAGGTGGATTTGCTGTTTATGCTCTGCTACAAGATAAGTTGGTTTTGGTTTCCTTTTTGTGTTCTGTCTAGGCTGTTAGCGAGACACCTGCCTCCTCCAGGACCTGAGGAAGCAGGCTGCCTCCTTCCCCCTTTCCACCATCTCAGGGACTTTAGGGAATCTTCAGCCTTAGGCACGGGGGCACGTTGATTCCCACCTATAGAGTCTTAACGTGGGCACAGTCCAGGGAGAGCTGGTAGGAAATTGTCAGGAGGTGACCTTTATCCCCAGCTTCTGGCCTAGACGCTTGTTTTGAGGTTTTCTGTGTGTCTAGGATGTTAACGAGACACCTGCCTCCTCCAGGACCTGAGGAAGCAGGCTGCCTCTTTCCCCCTTTCCACCATCTCAGGGACTTTAGGGAATCTTCAGTCTTAGGCACAGGGGCACGTTGATTCCCACCTTTAGGGTCTTAACGTGGGCACAGAAGTTCAGGGAGAGCTGGTAGGGAATTGTCAGGAGGTGACCTTTATCCCCAGCTTCTGGCCTAGATGCTTGTTTTGAGATTTTCTGTGTGTTTATTGTATCCTACCCACCGTGACCTTATAACCCGCCAATACCTAGACTGCCATTTCTCAGCTTCTTTGAGATGGAGTCAATTGATGCATTAGTTGATTGCATGCAGGGATTATCCCTAGAGGTTGTTGATCTGCGTAATTCTGTTGCACGGTGTCAGAATGCTCTGGCATCAGGTGCTATAGGAGGAAGTCAAATTTATGGGGAGCCTAGAGTCGCTCTCCCTGATAGATTTTCAGGGGGTGTGGATGACTTTATCCACTTTAGAGAATCATGCAAGCTGTATTTTCAGCTGAGGCCGTCTTCATCTGGTGATGAGAGTCAGAGAGAAGGGATAATCATATCTCTGCTTAAAGGGGACGCACAGTCCTGGGCCTTTTCTCTGCCGAACGGTTCTCTGGCCCTCCGGTCGGTGGATGAATTTTTTAAAGCTTTGGGATAAATTTATGATGACCCAGATCGGGTCTCGGCGGAATCTAAGTTGCGTAATTTATTACAAGGTGAACATACTGCTGAGGCATACTGCGTTGAGTTTAGGAGATGGGCTACGGAGTCTGAGTGGAATGACCCCGCGCTACGTAGTCAGTTTTGTCAGGGGTTGTCTGAGAGATTGAAAGATGCCCTCGCTTTTCATGAGTATCCGGACACATTGGAGAATGCTATATCTTTAGCAGTACGGTTAGATAGACGCATTAGAGAGAGGTGTAAGGTTTCTTCCACCTGAGGGATACCTTCTGGGAGTGGTTTCGCCTCACCGGTTCCCCCGGGTAATATGACATGTAATTCTGGGGTAGGGGAGGAACCCATGCAGCTGGGTCAGGTGTCTTTCCATTCTGGTAATAGGAACTTTAGGAGGTTGCATAAGCTATGTTATTACTGTGGAGAAAGTGGTCATTTTGTTTATGCTTGTCCTTTTGTTAAACCGCAAGTTGATGATAAAGAACCACAAAGAGGTTTACATAAAGAAAAAAACAAAACATCTCTGACTCTTGGTAGTGTGAATGGGGTGGCGGAGCAAGCAGGTATGCAATCTCCCTGCAATATTCGTTTTCTCCTTCCAGCTATGGTGACGCTAGACTCAGGAAAGCTCAATTTTGAAGTCTTCATTGACTGTGGTGCTGGGGTAAACCTTATTGATGTTCTTTTTCTTTAAAATCTGGGCTTAAGTACTTGCACTTTAGAAAGAGAGATTCCGGTGTTCTCAATTGATTCTTCCCCTCTTTCTCAAAGGAGTCTCACTCATATTGCTCATGGTATTCAGTTAAGGGTGGGTGATTCGCATGTTGAGATCATTTCTTGTTTTGTCATGAAGGACTTGCCCGCTCCTATGGTCTCAGGTTTACCGTGGTTAATAAAACATAACCCTACTATAGATTGGCAGGCAAGGCAGATCATTGGTTGGAGTGAATTTTGTTCGGACAATTGCATCTATCTCAGGGGTGTCTACTATGGTTCTACCTCAGTATCTCTCAGATTTTACGGATGTCTTTTCGGAGTGTGGGGCTCAGGAGTGAATATGATTGTCTGGTTAATCTCATCCCAGGGGCTAAGCTGCTAAAGTCTAGGCTATACAATCTTTCTCAACCAGAAAGAGAGGTCATGCGGAAGTATATTGCCGAGAGTTTGGCAAAGGGTCATATCAGGCCATCTAAGTCTCCGGTCGCAGTTGGTTTATTCTTTGTAAAGAAAAAAGATGGTTCGCTTAGACCTGAAGGGTTAACAAGAATTAGCTGTATAATCTGTATGAAGGACAGGAGGTTGGGTGACATCATATTGAAGGGTGAATATATGTACATGTACCTCCTGTCTCTATAAGGAAAAGTTTCTAGTCAGCAGTATTATAACAAGAGCTGCCTGTCTGTAAAAGGAACTGCTATTATTGTAATGAGAGCTGCAGCTATTCTTGTATGTATGCATGGATGTATATAAGGCCTCTATACCAAGCAATAAATAGAACTGTTACTGACATCATACTGCTTGTGTCACTGACATGTTCTCCAGACGTCTGTCTTCGGGGACAAAGGAAAGAATCAAGGTGCATTGATAAGGAAATATTACCCTTTCAGATGGGGGATCGTCCGCGGAATAGAAAATACAGGAATTCGGTAAGTAACGGAACATTCCTGTCTAACGACTGGGGACATTCCGATACTTTCCGTAAATTTTTCTGTTGCTTCTATTTTGAATCCGCTTTAGACTCTGAAAGATGGTAGCTATCTTTAGGCAAGATAGAATGGAAGGACTGGTAACTATCTTTAGGCAAGAAAAAAAGAAAGGGGCCATAATAATGGACACCAATAAATATGTAGCAAAGATACAGCGACAATTGGGGGACAGTGCGGTATACCGAGCACTGGATGCTGACCCCAAATTTGCCATTCAAAGGAGATTCAAACTATTAATAGACGATGCTTTTGCATCGGATATAATAGATGAGAAGCTACATGAATATTTATTGGTGGACAAAACGGTAACACCACTACTGTATATATTGCCCAAAATACATAAAAACCTTCTTGATCCACCTGGGCGCCCCATAGTCTCTGGGATAGACTCAATTTTCTCCCCAGCTGCTATTTTTCTTGATAAATATCTCAGAGACTATGCCATGTCCACTAGGTCTTATGTAAAAGACACAACAGACTTCCTCAAGAAATTGCAAACTCTACAGATTGAGGAAGGGCAATACCTGGTTTCCTTTGATGTGGTCGGTCTCTATACCAGTATCGACCACATCAAAGGATTAGATTCGGTGGAATGGACCCTCTCTAAGGGTGGGATTAAGCCAGAGGTTGCTAGGTTGTTCTCTCCTTGTTGGAGATCGTCCTTACGTGCAACTATTTCCTCTTTGAGGACACCTACTATGTACAGCAGCGGGGGACCGCAATGGGGTCCAATGTGGCCCCAACTTATGCAAACATTTTTATGAACAGATTTGAGGAATGTTCTGTATACCCATCCAGCCATTTTACTTCTGTGAAAGGCTGGATGAGGTATATTGATGACATATTTTTTGTCTGGACTGGATCCCTTGAGAACTTACTTAAGTTCCAGGGGAATATTAACTCGGTTCATGCAGAACTGCAGTTTACGGTCGTGTACTCCCAAACCAGCTTACAGTTCTTGGACACGACAGTATACTGTGTAGATGGTAGACTTCATACTGATTTGTTTGTAAAACCTACAGACAGAATCAACATGCTGCTATTCCAGAGTGATCACCCTGGGTTTATGAAAGAGTCATTGCCATATAGCCAGTTACTCAGGGTGAAAAGAATAATCACAGATAATGATAGATCTGAGGTAAGGCTCAGTGAGATGTGCAATAAGTTTTATGAGAGAGGCTATCCGAGGCCCTTGGTACAGAGGCACAAACAGAGGGTGAATCAATTTAGAAGAAAAAGGAACAAGGAGAGGAGAACAAGAGGGTTCCCTTTGTATCAACGCATACAGCGTTTAGTAAACAAATAACACACGTCCTCAAAAACAATTGGCACATTCTCACTGAGTCTTTCCCCGACATTGAGGCATTTCGTACCACACCCCTCATGTCGTATAGAAGACCACGCAATGTAGGGGACAAGTTAGTTCATGCTGACACCAAACAGCGTAGCCTACCCCTAATACAGAGAAAGGGTTGCTTTCCCTGTCTGGGTTGTTGTAACTGTAATGGGATTTTAAAGGGAAGTTCCTTTTCACATCCAAGGACAGGGAAGACATACCAGATTAGGAATTACTACACGTGTAGATCAGAGTATGTGATTTACGTACTGCAGTGCCCATGTGGACTTCTCTATGTGGGAGAAACAACCCAAGAATTTAGAAAGAGAATAAATCAACATCGGTATGACATACGTAAATTATTACGGGGAGTAAGGGAGACTGACAGTTCCAAGACAGAATTACCCGTCCCAGAACATTTCCTCAACTGTAACCATAATATTTCGCAACTACGCTTCCGCATTATAGATGGAATTCCACCCCAAAGAAGAGGGGGGGATAGGGAGAAACTCTTAAAAAGGATGGAGTTGAGGTGGATCTACGAGTTACAAACACTCAAACCCAAAGGCCTCAACAGGGAGTTTAGGATTGGCTCACTCTACTGACTATTCAGAGTCTAGTAGCCTCCACACTTGTTTATTAATACTATGTTCTATCTAAGTATAATTGAATTTTTTTTTAAATAATGAAGTTAGTACCCAACCTGATAGGTTGAGATTATTTATAATAATTTTGTTACTTTTTATGTTTCTCACATTTACACTATTTCTCTGTCTTCTTTTTATAGATGACTGTGAATGTGGGTGTGACCTGGGGATGCGGACTGAGGTGACAGAGTATAGATAATCGAAGGGTAGCCTACTTTGTTTAACTATGTTTTGTCTATCTCTGTATTCACCCCATGAGGGAGCAAATTTTGGATCTATACAAGACACACTGGATTATTACATATGGTTTTAATTACTTGCTCCATATATGGGAGTATGAGACACACAGCCCCTGTAGAGCAGCCGTATGGTATATGTACGTAAAGTGGAGGGGGTTGAATTGCATGAGATTGCCTAGTGGTCAGATATATAGATGTATACCCGGAGATGGGGATACCTATAACCTGACTAGGTAGGTTTGAATGGTTGGATATATAGGACCGACGTCCCTCCAGGATGGAGGGTATGCCCCCCTAAAACTGCTTGGGGTGGTCCCAGGATATATGTGTCGACCTCATAATAGGGGGAGACGTGTTGCTATTGTGACCATCACGATTGTTCGATGGGGGTGAGCGCTGGCTCACTCTAGAACAGAAGTGGTGATAACCCCTTGTGGTCTGGACTGAGTAGTGCTGCCCTATGTATATGAGTTTATGGACCCCGAATCAATTATCATGAGGCTAAACTCAACTTAGTGACTGGGTACTCTAATCCTAAGTTATGGACGAGTAGTGGACACCTGGTACATGTAACCATTCTTACTCCCCTGGTTAAAAGGTCACTTAAGTGAACATCTATGTTTAATCAACCCCTAGTAATGATAATCATGGACCGATTTGCCCCTTGTTATGGGTAGAATATAGAGAGTACATACAATGATATAGAAATCTGGTTTATAAGCTTTATATTGAAGATGATACTGTATATAAAGTTACCATGGCAACGGCTGTAGTGGCGCTACACAGTGACGGGAGGCTTGGCGCTGGATCCCATCGCCGCTGAAGCTGGGTGCGCATGCGCACTCTATCTTAGTGGTGACGTGGATGGGAGGCGTCCGGTCTCCATGGCACCAGTCGAGCGTCATGGAGTAGACACGCAGGCGCACTCGATATGGAGGAACGCCGAGGGAAGTGATGCGATCGGCTACACATGCTGTTGAAGTTACCTCAGTGGCGGTTTCCCCAGCTCTACACTTTGCATCGCAGTAAGTTGATGGCGATGTTTTTATGTATATACTGTACTTATGTATGCACAATGCACAATGTTTGAGAATGACACATTAAGTTAACCCCGCTGTAGGACGAACAGAGGAAGGGGCGGTACTCACAGTCCTGTTTTTAATGATGTATTTACATAATTGATTAGGTCAAGTGACCAACTTAGTAGGGCATATGTATCCGGTTTCTAGTTCACATTGTTAGATTGCTTGAGAAAGATCACACTGATCGAAACGTCGCATTTGTATTGGTGAAATAAAGCTTTATGGATCAAGGCTGGAGAGTGCTGCAGTTTTCTGTTACAATTGCATCTATCTTTAGGCAAGATAGACTGTAAATAGACTACTGGCCAAGTCTAATAGATAAATTCTTTGCGGAAGTATTTATCAAAGATATCCTTTTGGGAAGGATACACCAGTGGAATTTTTTGGGGAAGAATTCATATAGAGTCTGCACCTTGATTTCTCTTGTCACCCCCTGTCTTTTCTGTCGCTTTCTTATGCTTTATGTTATGTTATGATGTTATGAAGCATTAAGTACTTTTTATTCTGAAGGTAGGCAGCAATTGATACTGTGACGCATGTACTAGCTTTATTGTGTGTGTCCTGGATGACCTTCTAACCCAGCAACTGGTGAACGCAAGTAACTATTTTAAGGGATTATACTAACAGACAGTTGAGCAGGAGGTTGTGCATAGACATAAGTCCTTCACGGTTCTGTAGAGCCAGTTCTGGGGAAAATTTTGCTCTGCCTCTATCTCAATTAAGTTTTCAGTAATAGGTGCAAAGCAAGGAAAGGTCTCTCCACCCCCTCCAAATGTAGGAGAAACATGTAGGGATTATGTAGCCTGGGTCTGTGGGACTGATTATTATTTAGTTCCTCCCTGGGTGGATAATATGCCAGGATGGACAGAGGGGATAAAGAGTATAAATTCGTTCCCTTAGGAAGGGGCTAATGACACCTTCCATATGGAAATGGTGAAAAAGGGTTATGTTTGGGTGACACTGAAGCTTACCCATATTATGGTCCAGACCCCCAGTGGGACATGAGGTATTTGCAGTCAAGAAGGAAAAATTGCCTTACTTATGCACCATACTGGTATGATTGACCAAATAAATAGGTTCACAAGCAGAAGGCAGGGAACCAGGAGGGATATATATAAAAAGAAACATGTGTTAGAAAAATAATTGGCAAGGAGTTCACTCCAGAAGCCCCCTCCTCCCTATTTAGGAAATATCCCACAGATATATCCATCCCTTCTAAAAGATGACTTAGATTAAAAAGTACTTTGAGGCCCCGGCATTATTAAATTGGCTCAAACGGGAAGAAGATAGGAGGAGAAGAGCTGACAGAGTCCTTTTTCACAGTACACACTTCTTCTTCAAAGCATCTGTTGGGTGATAATTCAGACGCTGCCCACAGCTCCCTGCCCCCCTTCTCCTCATGTCCATTACATACACAAGGCTTCGAGTGACAGCAGTAAAGGGAGGGGGGGATGGCTCCTGAGCTAAAAATGCCGTCTCTGACAGTTTGGGATTGACCAGTTGTTGTCCTGGAGATACGAGAACATGTAGAATACAATTCACACATTTCTAACACTAGAGAAGTCATATCTCCCATGCGCCTTAGATCACAATTTTTTCCCCCCCAAACCTGAACATATACCTCATCATGATGAGGACAGTGACCTTGAGGAACAGTTCACTTTTATGACTGTAGGGGTCACCTTGTTAAAGGAACCTATTGAAGTAGATGATATTTATAAGATTGTTATTATACCTATAGCCCCTGTGGTTCCAGACGTACCATCTCTGCTATCAGCTAATTCTGCCCATACAGAGTTTTTCTCTGTTATTGATTTGAAGAATGCATTTTTTTCTGTCCTAGTTGACACGGCCACTTTTTGCTTTTACATTGCATGGTGTAGAATGCCTCAGGGTTATGTAGACTCCCCAGTAGTCTACTCCATTGTCCTCCAAATTACACTGCGCCCTTGGACTGCCCTTCATGGTTCTGTCCTTCTACAATATGTGGACGATCTCCTCATATGTAGTTCTACTCGGGAGGCTTGCCAGGCAGACTGTGTTAGTTTACTACTGTGGTTATGTGAAAGCGGTCACCAAGTTTCTAGGAAAAAATTACAATGGTGTATGGAAAGTGTTGAGTATTTGGGCTTGTTCTCAGTAAAGGTGAGAGGAGAATCAGCCATGCCAGAATTTCCGCCGTACTGGGTCTGCCCCACCCATAAACCAAGAAAGACATGTTGACCTTTCTTGGCATGATTGGTTACTGCCGCCAATGGATTGCTGATTGTTCCTACTATGATAATATTCTGAGACAAGCCACTAATACTGATATGCCTGACTTCATTAAATGGTCTGATGACATGTTACAAGCTTTTAGTCATTTGAAATGTGCAATAGTTTCAAGTCCTGGTTTGGGCCTACCCGACTATGGCATGATGTTTCACTTATTTGCCAGCGACAATTGTAAAACCATGGCAGGAGTCCTGACGCAGGATCATGGAGGTAAATACCGCCCTGTTGCTTTTTTCTCAAAAGTGGTTCCCGTACAGGATCAGGGCATGCCTGCGTGTCTCCGGAGTTTGGCAGCCTGTGCTATGGTCGCTGAGATGGCTGCGCCCATCACCCTAGGTCATCCCACTACTCTGCATACCTCACACAATGTTCAGGCCCTATTGAAGAACATACATACACAACATATGTCAGCGCAAAGACTGAGTGGATGTGAAGTTTTGTTGCTCTCTAATCCACAACTTCATATCATATACTCAGCAGCCACGTTCGGCCCAAGCTGATGGACTGATTGCCCTCACTAGAGCTTGTTGTCTTTTTGAGGGGGAAGATGTAAATGTATACACGGATTCCAAGTATGCCTTTGGGGTTGTACACGATCATGGGTTAATGGAGAGGAGAGGCTTCATAGCTGCAGATGGGAGACAAATTTCACATTCCACCCTAGTACATGATCTCCTGGCCGCCATCCAATTACTGAGCAAAGTTGCTATTATCCATTGTAAGGCACATACTGGACTCCAAACACACATAGCTAAAGGGAATGCCCTAGCTGATCAGTCAGCCAAAGAGGCTTCTATTAGAACGGCAGCGACAGTTCAAATGCCCTCCCTAGTTCCAGACATTACCCTTACTGACATTCTATTGCTCAGCCTCCAGGATTTGGCTACCAGTAGTGACAAAATAGAATGGCAGTCGGTAGGTGCAGTACAAGACCCTGATACGGGTCTTCTCTGCAAAGAGGGGAAGCCATGTATCCCAGTTGCAAGCGCCCCGATTTTAATTGCACAGTATCATGGTCTTGGCCATAGGGGAGCACAGGCAACCACTGACCTCATTCAGAGAGATTTTTTTATACTAGGTCTTAGATTAAAGGTACAATCTTATGTTTTACAGTGTATTATATGTAGCAGAAATTAGGATGCAGCCTAATGAGAATACTGGTTACTCACCATTTGAGGTCCTAATGGAAAGACCTTCCCCAACCCTTGGGGTCCAAAGGCCCCTGTGATAGAAAAAGGGGATCTAGAAGTAGTACAGGCAGAATATGTGAGGAAACTTGTATAAATCTTAGATCAATTTGAACAAGAAATTGCTCGTGTCTCTCCTTTCTCTCCACAGGGACCTACGCATCCTTTCCAACCAGGAGACGTGGTGATAGTCCAGCGCCTGGCAAAAAGACGAAAACAGACTGAGTTCCCGTTTGGACCACCCACCCGAGTGGTAGCAGTCACCAGTACAGCGATTCTCACAGAAGAGGCTCCAATCTGGATTCACTCTAGCAGAGTGAAAAGGGTCCCTTAGGCTTCTTCTCCGGTGACAGACAAAGATAAAGAGGGTGAAGCAGGTGTGAAATCCCTGAACAAAGAGGGGAACTCAGAAGAAGTTTCCCTGAAAAGTGCCTTGCCACAGGCTGAAGATGATGACCCCACAATATTATGGGAGATTTGTTTGTCTTCTGATAATTATTAATCTTTGTATTTTCTTGCCAGTCTGGCTTATTATTACATGTATTTATCACCCAGAGGAGATGAGTTTCTTCTGCGGTGCACCAAATAATCAGTCAGTATATAAAAGAGCTCAGGAGCAAGATACCTTTACTCCCGTCCCCTTTTATTCTGAACAGAATAGTATAGTCAGGATGGCAAATGCCCTAAATGTTAGTTCATTGTGCCTTAAAGACTTACAGAGCCCACGGGATCTTATACAAACATGTGTTATTGCTGTGCCTACACCCGATGAATCCCTCCTTGAAGTCTGGTCGAAGGCTAACAATACACAATCTTTTATTCCCTTGTATGACTTCTGTGGGGAGTGTCAGAAATTAGGAAATAACAGGGATAATATTAAAATAACTACTATTAACGTGACTGCAGCAGAAACTTGTTTTACCTTTTCCCAGGATATGACTTTATATTGTGATAATAGAGACATAAAAAGTGGATTACCTAGGAATAGTGTATATGAGTATATTGACGACACTTGTAAAAAGAATAGTAGACTTGCTAGCTCCCTGAATAATTGTAATAAGACCATTGTGACTCCCAGTTTTATCTATAATATAATGCTCCCTAAGGGATGGTTTTTGTCTTGTGGTAACAGCACCTACAATTACATTCCTGCTAATGTTATTGGAGGTCCCTGTGCATTATCCAGGCTGACTTTGGCCCTTCCCAGTCAACCCCCTATCAGGAGAGCTTACAGATCGGTTACCAAGACTTTATCAGAATACTGTGACTCTACTTTACCCCTTCTCAGCCGTACAGAATATACGAGTTTGGGCGCCTCTATATTAGGAGTGCCTGGACTGGCTATATATAATACTCGTACTATAAATTCTATTGCATGTGACTTAGCTAAATCTCTGAATCATACCTCTATCGGTTTATCAGACATGCTATTAGATCTACAAGGCATAAGAGGAGCAGTGCTAGAAACTAGATTTACTGTAGATTATCTGTTACTGAAACATAATATAGGATGTCAAGATTTTGAAGGAATGTGTTACTTTAATTTATCTGATCATTCCAGATCAATCCAGTCCCATATTCAAGCGTTACATGAAATTGCTAATAATATCAGGAAAGATGTTGATTCATCCTCTTGGTGGGACTGGTTATTGAGCTGGCTGCCGGATTTGAGTTGGTTTAGAACACTATTGATCAGTATTATAATTATAATTGCTTCCTTGATTGTCATATGTTGATGCATCCAGTGTATCCCTTCCCTCATACAGATGTTTTGTGTAATGTGTCCAAAATCCACAGACCCTGGACAATCATATGCTACTTACCTCTCTATGAGAAAAAGAAGATAAGTCATATTCATGATTTAAGAGGGGATTGAAGGGTTAACAAGAATTAGCTGTATAATCTGTATAAAGGACAGGAGGTTGGGTGACATCATATTGAAGGGTGAATATATGTACATGTACCTCCTGTCTCTATAAGGAAAAGTTTCTAGTCAGCAGTATTATAACAAGAGCTGCCTGTCTGTAAAAGGAACTGCTATTATTGTAATGAGAGCTGCAGCTATTCTTGTATGTATGCATGGATGTATATAAGGCCTGTATACCAAGCAATAAATAGAACTGTTACTGACATCATACTGCTTGTGTCACTGACATGTTCTCCAGACGTCTGTCTTCGGGGACAAAGGAAGGAATCAAGGTGCATTGATAAGGAAATATTACCCTTTCAAGACCTTGTTTGGATTTCCGGGATTGAACCACATTACGGTCCGTGATCCGTATCCCCTTCATTTGATTTCTGACCCTTTTGATCAAATTGTTGGAGCCAAGGTGTTCTCCAAGTTAAATTTAAGAGGGGCCCACAATCTGATCAGAATCAAGGAGGGGGATGAGTGGAAAATGGCCTTCAAAACGCACGAGGGTCATTTCGAGAATCTGGTTATGCCTTTTGGGTTAACTAACGCGCCAGCGGTGTTTCAGCGATTTGTCAATGACATTTTCCATCATTTGGTGGGAAGGTTCATTGTAATTTACTTGGATGACATACTAATTTACTCTCCTGATCTGAAGACCCATCAGGATCACGTGAGACAGGTGTCGTCGATCCTTCGGGAGAATAAATTATATGCTAAATTGGAGAAATGTGTGTTTTCTGTTCAGGAGCTTCCGTTTCTGGGATATCTGCTTTCTGACTCTGGTTTTTGTATGGACCCCGAAAAGGTCCAGGCAGTTCTGGAATGGGACCGACCAGAGAATCAGAAAGCTTTGATGTGTTTTTTGGGGTTTACCAATTATTGTAGAAAATTTATCTTGAACTACTCTACCATTGTACACTAATTAAAATCAGCCAATGGGGCAGACGAGCTGGTCAGAAGTGCATGACAAAGGAGGCAGCCACACCTCCAGCACAAGCTGCAAAGAAAAAGGGGGTCAGTCAGCACATCCCAAAGCGCAGGGGCACGTTGCTATGGCTGAGAACAAGACTGTTAAACAAAACATGCAATGCAACAGCTCACTGCAAACCAAATAAAGTACAAAATTGCATCATAATTGCAAATGCTATACTAATAAGTTAGAGATGCTTGGCAAATCGTTTTGTACAAAATTATTTGAGCCCATCTGCCGCACGTCAAGGCGATCTCTAGTTAGACGGGTTCCTAACACTAAATTTTACCTGTTATGTGCCATGACGGCTATGCTATATCCACGGAAAGCAGTTACCAGCATGCATGCCGGGCCCACTCCACACCACCCCTGGCGCCAAAAGGTCACCAAGGACTGCAATGAGAGTCCACACACTATCTCTCTCCTGGTGCCAGGTGGCTTCAGTGAGTGAGGGGGAGCAGGCCATGGCACATAACAGGTAAAATTTTGTGTTAGGAAGCCGTTTAACTAGAGATCGCCTTGACGTGCGGCAGACGGGCTCAAATAGTTTTGTACAAAACGATTTGCCAAGCATCTCTAACTTAATAGTATAGCATTTGCAATTATGATGCAATTTTGTACTTTATTTGGTTTGCAGTGAGCTGTTGCATTGCATGTTTTGTTTAACAGTCTTGTTCTCACTCATAGCAACGTGTCCCTGCGCTTTGGGATGTGCTGACTGACCCCCTTTTTCTTTGCAACTCTACCATTGTAAAACCGTTGACAGATATGACTAGGAAAGGCGTCGACTTCTCTGTCTGGTTGGATGAGGCATTGCGGGCCTTTTCGGCTATTAAGGAATGTTTTGCGTCTGCTCCCATTCTGATGCAGCTCGATGTGTCTCAGCCATTCGTGGTGGAGGTGGATGCATCAGAGGTGGGGGTTGGAGCAGTATTGTCACAGGGTTCATCTCCTTGCAAATGGCGTCCGTGTGCTTTTTTTTCCAAGAAGCTCTCGGTCGCTGAGAGGAATTATGATGTAGGAGATAGGGAATTGCTTGCCATGAAATTGGCCTTTGAGGAATGGTGTCACTGGTTGGAGGGGGCATCTCATCCCATTACGGTATATACTGATCATAAGAATTTGGCTTACCTGCAATCCGCCAAGCGTCTGAATCCTAGACAGGCTAGATGGTCACTGTTCTATACTGGGTTCAATTTTGTGGTTACTTTTCGCCCGGGGGTTAAAAACATCAAAGCAGATGCATTGTCTCGTAGTTTTCCTGGGGGAAGTGATTCGGAGGATCCTGCTCTGATTTTGGCTGACGGGCTGGTGGTCTCCGCTCTGTACCCCGAGTTGGAGATGGAGGTGTTGGGAGCCCAGGAGGGGGCTCCTGATTCTTGTTCCCCAGGGAGGTTGTTTGTTCCTGCTGGACTGCGATACAAGGTATTCAAGGAACATCATGATACTGTCCCGGCTGGACATCCTGGTGGCAAGTCCACCTTTGATCTTATTTCTCGGAGGTTCTGGTGGCCTGGGTTACGTAGAGTGTTGAGGATTACGTAGCGGCTTGTGAGACCTGTGCATGGTCAAAGGTTGCTCACACTCGACTTTCTTGTTCACTTCTTCCTTTGTCTATTCCATCTCGTCCTTGGATGCACTTGTCTATGGATTTTATTACTGATCTGCCGAGTTCCTCCGGGAAAACTGTGATTTTGGTGGTTGTGGACCGTTTTAGTAAAATGGCTCATTTTGTTTCGTTAGCTAGTCTGCCCAATGCTAAGGTTTTTGTTGATAACATCGTGAAATTACATGGTATTCCCTCGGATGTGGTTTCTGATAGGGGCACGCAGTTTGTTTCCAGGTTTTGGAGGGCGTTCTGCTCTTGTCTTGGTGTTTAACATTCGTTCTCTTTGGCTTTTCATTCGCAGTCGAATGGGCAGACAGAGCGTAATAGCCAAAACCTGGAGACCTACTTGAGGTGTTTTGTGGCTGAGAACCAGGAGGACTGGTCCTCATTCTTATCTCTAGCAGAGTTTGCTTTGAATAACCGTAGGCAGGAGTCCACGGTTGTTACGCTGAGCGCTCCGGGTCCCCTGCTGGCCTCGGAGCGCTCACAGCGTATGCCCCCAGGCAGCACTCCAGCGTCTCGGCGTGTGCGTCCTCGCTCTCTAGGGCGCGCGCGCGCCGGGACTCTTAGATTCAAAGGACCAGTGCACCAGTGATTGGTGCCTGGTCCAAAGGGGTTATTAAGGGTTAAGGTTGTGAGAGGCAGTACTGACTTAATTAGGCTGCACCTGTGCACTGCCCATTTATACCTTCTCCTCCCACAGCCTTCTGCCGGATCTTTGTGCCTTGTGCCTCAGAGAAAGCGTTCCCTACGATGTTAGTTTGCCTTACCTGTTGCCGTACCCATTGCTACCGTCCACTCGCCTTTGAACCTTTGCCGCCTGCCCTGACCGCTGCTACGTCCGACTACGCTCTTACCTTCTCCCTGTGTACCACGCCTTATCAGCTGCCAGAGAGGTCGAGTTGTTACTAGGGGACACGACCTGGTAGTTACCGCCGCGGCAAATCCATCCCGCCTTGCGGCGGGCTCTGGTGAAGACCAGTAACTGCTTAGAACCGGTCCTCTAGTACAACCCGCGCCATCGCCTCTCTGGTCCAGAGGATTCACTACCTGTCCTGCCGGTTCGTGACAGTAAGATCCGGCCATGAATCCCGCTGATGTTCCCCTGCCAAGCCTGGAGGACCTCACCACCATTGTGGCCCAGAAGGGTCAACAGCTGGCCCAGTTGACCGCTATGTTGCAGCAGCTCCTGCCTTCTCTGCAACAGCCAGCTCCTCCGTCTGCTCCTGCTGCATCACCTCCGCCTGCCGTTACCACCGGTTCCAGAATCCGTTTGTCCTTACCAGACAAATATGACGGAGATCCTAAGCAGTGCCGTGGGTTCTTGTTGCAGTGCTCTCTCCACCTCGAGCTTCTGTCCGACCAGTTTCCTTCTGAGCGAGCCAAGGTAGCCTTTATTCTCAGTTTACTGTCCGGGAAGGCCCTGGCCTGGGCTACACCACTATGGGACCGCGCAGATCCTGCCACCGCTTCCGTCCAGAGCTTCTCCCTAGAGTTCCGGAATGTTTTTGAGGAGCCTGCCCGGGTTACCTCCACAGAGACTGCCTTACTAAATTTGACCCAAGGAGGTTCTTCCGTGGGTGACTATGCCATTCAGTTCCGCACCCTGGCCTCTGAGCTGAACTGGAACAATGAAGCCCTTTGCGCCACCTTCAAGAAAGGACTTAACAATGAAGTAAAGGACGTTCTGGCTGCACGTGAGCTTCCTTCCACTCTTAGTGACCTCATCTTGCTGGCCAATAGGATAGACAAACGTTTTGCCGAAAGACAAGAGGAACTCCTCCTTGAAAAGGAAAAAGCTCGTCCTAGACGCTTTCCTCGTCTGGCTCCCGTTTTTCCGCATCCCCCTCAACCCGCTACTGGGTTTTCCGCCGTGGAAGCCATGCAGGTGGATCGGTCACGCTTGACTCCGCAAGAACGAAGCCGCCGCAGAAACGAGAACCTGTGTCTGTACTGTGCCAGTACCGAGCACTTCCTTCGAGATTGTCCTCTCCGTCCACCGCGTTCGGGAAACGCTCGCACCTAGTAAGCGTGGGAGAGGCGTTGCTAGGTGTGGATTCTTCCTCTCCACGTCTCATCATACCCGTGCAGTTGATCATCTCTTCCAAGTCCTCTTTCTCCGCAGTCGCCTTCTTGGATTCCGGTTCAGCTGGCAACTTCATTCACGCCTCCTTGGTTGACAAGTACCGTATTCCAGTAATCCATCTACCCAAGCCGTTTGTCATTTCTACTGTTAACGGTGAGAGACTCTCAGCCACCGTGCAGTTCCGTACCCAGCCTCTGCAGATGGACATCGGAATATTTCATACCGAGACTTTAGAATTCTTTGTCCTTCCCTTCTGTTCCTCCGAACTCCTCCTGGGTCTGCCGTGGCTTCAACGTCATAGCCCTGTCCTGAATTGGTCCACCGGTGAGATCCTGCGTTGGGGCTCCTCCTGTTCGGACCGCTGTCTCAAGCCTGCTCTGGTCAAACAGAACCCGCAAGTTTCTCCGCCTTCTGGGCTGCCCAAGCCATACCATTCCTTCACGGATGTCTTCTGCAAGAAACAAGCTGCGGTTCTTCCTCCTTACCGATCCTATGATTGCCCGATCGATCTGATACTCGGTTCTACTCCACCTCGGGGCAGAATTTATCCTCTCTCACCTCCTGAGACTCTTGCCATGTCCGACTATATACGTGAGAACCTACAGAGAGGATTCATAAGAAAATCTTCTTCTCCTGCTGGGGCCGGTTTTTTCTTCGTGACTAAAAAAGACGGCTCCCTCCGCCCCTGCATTGACTACAGAGGTCTTAATAAAATTACCATCAAGAACCGTTACCCTCTGCCTCTAATCTCTGAGCTATTTGATCGTCTCCGAGGGGCTAAGATCTTCACTAAATTGGACCTTCGAGGGGCCTATAATCTGATCCGTATCCGTGAGGGAGACGAATGGAAGACCTCCTTTAACACAAGGGACGGCCATTTCGAGTATTTGGTGATGCCCTTCGGCCTCTGCAACGGTGCGTTGCAGAGGCCGAAGGGCATCACCAAACACTGTCTTCCAGGAATTCGTCAATGATATTTTCAGGGACTTACTTTACACCTGCGTGGTCGTATACCTGGATGATATCCTCATCTTTTCCTCCAATTTGGTTCTACACCGGGTCCATGTGAAACAAGTTCTTACTCGTCTTAGGAGAAATCGCCTGTACGCTAAACTTGAAAAATTTATTTTTGAACGGACCTCCCTGCCTTTCCTGGGTTACATGATCTCAGCCCAAGGACTTCAAATAGACCCAGCCAAACTCTCGGCGGTTCTGGATTGGCCACGTCCCTCTGGTCTCCGAGCCATACAAAGATTTCTGGGCTTTGCGAATTACTACAGGCAATTCATCCCTCACTATTCCACTCTGGTAGCTCCTATCGTGGCCCTCACTAGAAAAGGAGCTAACCCCAAATCCTGGCCTTCCCAAGCCGAGGAAGCCTTCCAGTCCCTGAAATCCGCCTTTGCCTCTGCACCCGTTCTCTCTAGACCAGATTCCACCAAGCCCTTCTCTCTTGAAGTGGATGCCTCCTCGGTGGGAGCCGGAGCTGTCCTCACCCAGAAGTCTTCCCGGGGCAAGACTTCAACTTGTGGCTTCTTTTCTAAAACATTCTCTTCCGCAGAGAGAAATTACTCCATTGGGGACAGGGAACTGCTGGCTATTAAATTGGCACTGGAGGAATGAAGACATTTACTCAAGGGCGCCACACATCCTGTGTACATCTTCACGGACCACAAGAACCTGGCTTATCTCCAGTCTGCTCAGAGATTAAATCCCCGTCAGGCTCGTTGGTCTCTGTTCTTCGCCCGCTTTAACTTTGAGATCCATTTCCGTCCGCCTTGTAAGAACATTAGGGCAGATGCTCTGTCTCGCTCCTCTGATGTGGTGGGCGACGAGTTAACACCTCGATATATTATCCCTCCAGAACGCCTTATTACAGTCGCTCCCGTGGACCTGCGCCTTCTTCCTCCTGGCAAATCCTACGTACCTCCACGTCAGCGGCTGCGAATTCTCAAGTGGGGCCACGCCTCCCCTTTTGCCGGTCATCCACGGGTGCTAAAGTCTCTCCAACTAATCTCCCAAAGGTGCTGGTGGTCTTCTCTGGAGAAAGATGTCTCAGACTTCGTCCAGGCCTGTACGATTTGCGCCCGGGATAAATCGCCTCGCCAGAAACCAGCGGGTCTTCTCTTGCATCTACCTGTTCCTGAAGTTCCCTGGTCTCACATCGCCATGGACTTTATTACAGATCTTCCCTCCTCCCATGGCAAGTCTGTTATTTGGGTCGTGGTGGATCGCTTCTCCAAGATGGCTCACTTTGTACCCCTGCCCGGTCTACCCTCTGCACCCATGTTGGCCAAACAATTTTTCCAACACATCTTCCGTCTCCATGGCCTACCCAAACATATTGTCTCGGATCGTGGGGTACAATTCGTCTCCAAATTCTGGAGGGCTCTATGTGCTCAGCTCGGGATCAAATTGGACTTTTCTTCTTCGTACCATCCTCAGTCTAACGGCCAAGTAGAACGGGTGAACCAGATTTTGGGTGACTATCTGCGTCACTTTGTATCCTCACGCCATGACGACTGGGCTGATCTACTTCCCTGGGTGGAGTTCTCCTACAACTACAAACAATCCTCTGCCTCTAACAAGTCTCCTTTCCTTGTAGTTTTTGGCCATTATCCTCTTCCACCTCCGCCGCAGTCTCCCACTCCTTCTTCTGTACCTGCCGTTGACAGTCTTGTACAGGATTTTTCCTCCATCTGGCGAGAAACCCACACTACTCTCCTGAGGGCTTCCGCCCGTATGAAGGTTCAAGCTGACAAGAGACGCAAATCTCCACCGGAATTTCGTCCGGGTGACAAGGTGTGGCTCTCCTCTAGGTACATCCGATTTAGGGTCCCAAGTTACAAGTTGGGCCCTCGTTTATTGGGACCCTATAAAATCAAGAGTCGTATCAATCAAGTTTCTTATCAGCTCCATCTTCCTCCCTCCCTCCGAATCCATAACTCCTTCCATGTCTCCCTTCTTAAACCTGCTGTCTAACTGTTTTTCTCCCAAGCTTGTTTCTCCCGCCCCTGTCGCCGGTACCTCCGATATATTCTCTGTCAAGGAGATCTTGGCGACCAAGATCTCCCGGGGGAAAAGATTTTTTTGGGTCGACTGGGAGGGCTGCGGTCCTGAGGATAGGTCATGGGAGCCGAAGGAGAACATCCTGGACCGCAGTCTCATCCACAAGTTCTTCGGTACCAAAAAGGGAGGGAGACCAAAGGGGGGGGTACTGTTACGCTGAGCGCTTCGGGTCCCCTGCTGGCCTCGGAGCGCTCACAGCGTATGCCCCCAGGCAGCACTTCAGCATCTCGGCGTGTGCGTCCTCACTCTCTAGGGCGCGCGCGCGCCGGGACTCTTAGATTGAAAGGACCAGTGCACCAGTGATTGGTGCCTGGTCCAAAGGGGTTATTAAGGGTTAAGGTTGTGAGAGGCAGTGCTGACTTAATTAGGCTGCACCTGTGCACTGCCCATTTATACCTTTTCCTCCCACAGCCTTCTGCCGGATCTTTGTGCCTTGTGCCTCAGAGAAAGCGTTCCCTACGATGTTAGTTTGCCTTACCTGTTGCCGTACCCGTTGCTACCGTCCACTCGCCTTTGAACCTTTGCCGCCTGCCCTGACCGCTGCTACATCCTACTACGCTCTTACCTTCTCCCTGTGTACCACGCCTTATCAGCTGCCATAGAGGTTGAGTTGTTACTAGGGGACACGACCTGGTAGTTACCCGCCGCGGCAAATCCATCCCGCCTTGCGGCGGGCTCTGGTGAAGACCAGTAACTGCTTAGAACCGGTCCTCTAGTACAACCCGCGCCATCGCCTCTCTGGTCCAGAGGATTCACTACCTGTCCTGCCGGTTCATGACAACGGTTAAGTCGCCATTTTTTTGCGCATGCGGTTTTCATCCTCAGTTTGGTACCTTTTCTGGGGCTGGTTCCTCTGGGATGCCAGAGGAGGAGAGATTTTCTTCTGCCTTGTCTTCTATCTGGCAGAGGATCCAAGTTAATTTGGAGAAGATGGGTGAGAGATATAAGCGAATGGCTGACAGGAGACGCGTGACTGGTCCGGACCTGTGTGTGGGTGATCTGGTGTGGTTATCTACTAAAAATATTAAACTGAGAGTACCATCTTGGAAACTGGGTCCAAGATTTATTGGACCTTACAAAATATCTGCGGTTGTCAATCCAGGGGCGTTTCGTCTTGATCTTTCGCAGATCTGGAGGATCCATGATGTGTTCCACAGGTCTTTACTGAAGAAATATGTAAAACCGGTGGAACCATCGCCATTGCCTCCTCCCCCTGTTCTGGTTGATGGCAATTTAGAGTTTGAGATTTCTAGGGTTCTCAACTCACGTGTTCTTCGGGGTTCCCTTCAGTACCTGGTACACTGGAGGGCATACGGCCCCGAGGAGAGGATGTGGGTTCCGGCTGTGGATGTTAGTGCCAGCCGACTGGTGAGGGCCTTTCACAGGGCCCACCCGGATAAAGTTGGGC
This sequence comes from Bufo bufo, assembly GCF_905171765.1. Lineage (NCBI taxonomy): Eukaryota > Metazoa > Chordata > Amphibia > Anura > Bufonidae > Bufo > Bufo bufo. Next base: position 453,867,227 of record NC_053392.1, read on the forward strand.
TGGGGTGTCCGGAGGTAACCCGTAGAAGGGGGGGGTACTGTCATGCCCTGCTCACCTGCCCTGCTCAGGTTATGTGCGGAGGTCTGCCAGGTTAGCAGCACGTGTGTAGTTTTTTGTTTGTTTTGGGTTTGGAGTGGAGCTGTATCCGACTCCCTTAAGGTGTACTGGGTGGGGTCGTTTGTGTGAATTTAAATTACGCCCCTTTCCAGTGTCCTGTGCGGGTTATAGCTTCTGTCTTGCTCCGTGGAAAGGTGGATTTGCTGTTTATGCTCTGCTACAAGATAAGTTGGTTTTGGTTTCCTTTTTGTGTTCTGTCTAGGCTGTTAGCGAGACACCTGCCTCCTCCAGGACCTGAGGAAGGAGGCTACCTCTTTCCCCCTTTCCACCATCTCAGGGACTTTATGGAATCTTCAGCCTTAGGCATGGGGGCATGTTGATTCCCACCTTTAGGGTCTTAACGTGGGCACAGAAGTCCAGGGAGAGCTGGTAGGGAATTGTCAGGAGGTGACCTTTATCCCCAGCTTCTGGCCTAGATGCTTGTTTTGAGGTTTTCTGTGTGTTTATTGTATCTTGTATCCTACCCACCGTGACAGATCTGGCCTCGGCCAGAAGAATGATCCCGTCTGACCCCAGAGAGTCAAAAGTTGTTAAGGCAGTGGGACAAGCTGACAATTACCCGGGGCCTCCTGTGCCGGATCATATACTTACAGTCAGAGCTGCAGTACTGGCAACAGATTGTCATTTCCATGTCGTTGGTACCGGAGGCTGCCAGGGAAGCTCATGAAAAGGGAGCTCATTTTGGGAGCAACAAAACATTCAAGTGGCTCCAACGGCTGGTATACTGTCCAGATCTGGCCGACATGGTGGCCGCGGCATGTCTTAAGTGTCGATCCTGCGGGCTGAGTAAGAGTACTGAACAGCGGGCTCCTGTGCAGACCATCCGCACCTCAATGCCCCTAGAACTTCTGATGTTCGATTATGTACAGATTGGATACTCTACCTCGGGACACTCGTGCTGTATGCGGTGGCTGTGCCCACCAGAGACCAAACCGCAGAGTCGGCTGCCGAAGCTGTCTGTAAACACTTTATACAGGTGTTCGGGTGTCCACGGAGGATACATTCTGACCAGGGAGCATGCTTTTCAGGGTACTCTAATGAATGAACTGTACCAGCTGTATGGGATTGAACGCTCTCGCACCACTCCGTATTACCCACAAGGAAACGGGTCGTGCGAACGCTTCAATCGCACCTTGCTTCAGATGCTGCAGACTCTGGAAGACAATCAAAAAGCCCAGTGGGCCGCGTACCTACCCGAGTAGATGTGGGCCTATAACAACAGTGTACACAGTACCACCGGATACTCTCCACATATGCTTATGTTTGGAAGAGCCGGACGGGAGATTGAAGATCTCCACATGCCTAACCCGATGGAGCCCCCACCGAGAAGAACCACTGCGTGGGTGCAGTAGCACCACCGCCGGCTTAGAGCGGTTCACAAGGTTGTGGAGGAGTGCCTGGGACGGGTGGTACACCCTAACCCAAGACCAGTGCAGAAAGATGGGTATGTCCCGGGTAATCGGGTGATGGTCAAAGCCAAACGGCCATCTGGGAAGTTGGATGGATGGTGGGAGGTGGTTCTATATACAGTGAAGAGGAGGGTAAACTCTTATATTCCGATCTATGAGGTAGAGCCAGTAGGCACAGGGGGACCCTCACGAAACTTGCACCATAATATGTTGAGACGTTGCAACTTTGATGAGCTGGTGTGTGCAGAGGGGGTGCCTCTTCACGCTCAGGGTATGGAGGAAAGTCCCTCAGATGAGGAGAGGAAGAATGGTGGGTTGTCTCTGCCCAAGTGTCCACAGAGGTTCCGGCCGTGGCAGGTTTGCCACCGAGATGCAATGCTGAGCAATCAACAGCTCCTCCCTCGTCAAATATGCCTGACATCCCCAGTATTTCTGAGCCCCTCAATCTGAGAAGGTCAGCAAGGCCCAATGCTGGTGTGCCTACACAGCGATATGCACAGGAGGAGTTTGTATGGGGAGGATTGCCGAGAACGATAACCTCTAGTGGGGTGGAATGTGAGATTGTGGAACAGCTCTTCCTGTCTGATGTTTGTGCCTAATTGTATTGAAACTGTAATTTGGCATTTAAGGCACTAGAGTACACTGTTTTGCAGCTATAGCCAGCACACTCTGGAATTTGAATATGCAAAGGAGCTGATGACTCATGCTTATGACTCATGCAGGCTGGCTCTCTGAGAAGAACATGGAGGAAGAGACTCAGACATCTTGGAAGGAATGGTGTGTGTGAGACACAAGCTGTCTCATCACGGCGTGGAGTGTCCTGCAGTGATCGGGGTGATAGGAGAGAGGGACTGTCTGTACCCAGACCCTATCCTCAGGAGAAGGGATTGTCTCCAGCAGAGCTGATTGGAGCTATGAAAGAAAAGGACATCTACTCAGTAAGGCCGCAGGTGTGCTTACAGGCCTGGAACCATCCTGATGAGAGACATCCTATGTTACCATATGGGATCAGGTCAGAGAACTCAGGTTTTGTCATGTTCATCGCACTGTTTTAGTGGTACCTGAAGAATCTGAGACTGAGAATAGGTAGGATTTGTTTTCCGCAGGCTGCCCGGGATTTTTAGTGGCATAGTATCGACTTTTGAGGCTCTGCTGTGGGCACCATCAGTCAGGGTTGTTCTATTCCGCGGCACAGTATCGCCTTTTCAGGCTCTGCTGTGCATGCCACCGAGTTAGGGTCGGCTAGCCGGACTAGTACAGGACTCAGGGGTGGGGAATATTACCTTTTGTATTCCTATATCGTTATGTTGGTTGTCAATGTTTAGTAAAGTTTTATTGGTTACTAAAAGCTGGAGTTTGTGTCGCTTTTCTTGTCTGTGACTTCGCTGTATCCTGGGGAGCCCAACCCGGTACACAGCTTACAGGGGGATCGTGACCAATAAGTGCACTCGCCTAGCTCACGACAGTGTGGACTACCTCACATTTCTAAAAACTGTATGTATGGATATCGGAGGATTCAACACATGTGACGAGTCGACCATGTTTGATTGAAATTCCTCATGACAGCCCAGGAATATCCGCTACCACCCAGAACAAATCATGGCCCCTGTCTTAGGTAAATACAGCAGCATAAAAGGCCTTTTATGTCAGTTGAATGCCTAAATTTTTGAGGCTGTACTGGTCGACAGTTACATATTTACTCCTATAACCGCCTAATGTACCTCCAGCCACAGAATCCAAAGTTCTTTGCTGTCAGGTGAATGCCTATTGGCAAATTTTTGGGGCCTGCACTTGCCGACAGTTACATATTTATCCTGTGACTGCCTAATGTACCTCCAGCCACAGAATCCCAAATTCTTTGCTGTCAGGTAAATGCCTATTGGCAAATTTATGGGGCCTATATTGGCCTACAGTTACATATTTATCCTGTGAACGCCTAATGTACCTCCAGCCACAGAATCCAAAGTTCTTTGGTGTCAGGTGAATGCCTATTGGCTAATTTTAGGGGCCTGTACTGGCCTACAGTTACATATTTATCCTGTGAACGCCTAATGTAGCTCTAGCCACAGAATCCAAAGTTCTTTGCTGTCAGGTTAACGCCTATTGGCTAATTTTTGGGGCCTGTACTGGCTGACAGTTGCATATTTATCCTGTGACCACCTAATGTACCTCCAGCCACAGAATCCAAAGTTCTTTGCTGTCAGGTGATTTCTACGATCAGCAGGAGAAGCCCTAGTACATTGTAGATCCTGATTGCTTGATCAGTGGCTCCTGATCTGATCAAAGACATCCCTTCCAGGAGGACATTTGTGCCATCTGCCAAGAGAAGGTGTATTCTAGCTTGGGGGCCCAACTCCAAACTGGCTGGTCACCCAGGGATCCGCAAGATCTTAAAACTTTTGTCTTGCCACTACTGGTGGCCCACACTGCCTAAGGATGGGAGTGATTACGTGTCTGCCTGCACCGTCTGTGCTAAGAATAAAGTCTCCAGGACCTGTTCCTGATGCCCCATGGCAAAACATTGCAATGGACTTTGTTATGGATCTGCCCTCTTCTGCCGGATGTACAGCTATCTGGGTGTCACCGCCAGCTCTCTGAGAAGGTCTGGCAGACGTTCTTCTGTACCTCTTGCATGATGTTCTTTGTTTTGGTTTCACTTTGTCATCTCCTTTCCTTCTCCCAGCTGTCACCTATTTACACTAATTGCCTCCCTTTATATTCCCTCCCATACTGCTTCACTTTGCGGTTTATGCTACTTCCTGGATTGAAGTGTTCACTGCTGGAGACTTCTGTTACTGCTTGTTCAGATAAGTCCTTTCATGTATTGTGTTTCATTGCTGGCTTGATTCTAGGTGACCTTGACTCCCTCCGTATTAAGTGCAGGGAGACGGTGGTCGTGCCCCCTCACTATTATAGGGTTTTCAGGTGTCACACAGTCTAGGTACGAGGGCATGCAATCGTCTACCTCTGAGACCCTTGTATGTGCTTAGCAGTCAGGGTGAGCTCTTAGGGTTTTACAGGGGTCACTTTTATGCTCCTTAGTTTGGGATCAAGCCAGTCGGATGTTTATCCATAACTTCCAGCTATCTGCAACATCATCCGTGACATTATAAACCGCCATTACCGTCTTAGCATGGATCCGGTTTCAGCTTGATTGACCGCATGCAGGGTCTTTCACTGGAGGTAGCAGATCTCCGTAAAACTGTGTCTCAGTTAGAGAGGCTTTCAAACTCCATTTTCACCTACTTCCCCATTCCTCTGGTGATGAGGAACAGAGGGTGGGGATCATCATCTCGCTGCTCAGGGATAACGCTCAGTCTTGGGCCTTTTCGCTGCCATTGGGGGCATGGCCCCTCCGATCGGTGGATGAATTTTTTGTAGCCCTGGGGCAGATATATGATGACCCGGATCGTATTGCTCTGGCTGAATCTAAACTGCGTCTTTTATGCCAGGGTAAACAGTCCGCAGAGATATATTGTTCTGAATTTCGGAGATGGGCAGCTGATACTGGTTGGAACGATGCTGCGGAGGGATTGAAAGATGCATTTGCTTTTCATGAGAGACCTGCCTCGTTGGAGTCTGCCATGTCTCTAGCTGTTCGTATTGACAGGCGTCTTAGCGAGAGAGGAGAGACCACTCCTTCCTGTCATATTCAGTCCAAGGACAGTGGGGCGGTCTCATTCAGTTCGCAGGGGCCTCAGTCTCTCTCAATCCCCTCTGATCAGGAGGCCATGCAGCTGGGTTTTCTTGCCTCTGATAGTAGAGGATTCAGCTCTCAGAGGAGGGTTTGTTTATGTTGTGGGGGTATAAATCATTTGGCTAATGTTTGCCCCTCTAGGAGATTCAGAGAGTTTTCTGAGGGTAATAAAGAAACAAAAAGAGAAGAAGCCCGCTAAAAACGTTCCATTTGCTACTATTGGCAAGGTTGATGCGGAAATTGAAGGTTTGCCGTTTGCTTGTAGTTCCCGTTTTGTCCTACCTGCCAGGGTGGCGCTAGACAGCAAGAACATTGTTTGTGAGATTTTTGTAGATAGTGGAGCAGCTGTCAATCTCATTGATAATCAATTTGCTATAACACAATGGTTTCCAGGCATGCACTTTGGAAAAGGATATACCTGTTTTTGCTATTGATTCCGCTCCACTTTCTCAAAAATCGTTAAAGGGCATAGTTCACAATATCCGTTTGACTGTGGTTGATGCTCATGTTGAGGATATGTCATGTTTCGTCCTAAGCGGATTACCTACTCCTCTAGTGTTGGGGTGTCACAGCCAGACAGCTGAGAAGCGCTCACAGGAGCTTCTCAGATCCTCCTCCTTGAATTTCTTTGTTTTGGTTTAGTTTCTCATCTCGTTAGTCTATCTCAGCTGTCATGCAGTTAGACTGATCGCTACCCCTTTAAGTTCCTCCCCATAATGCAGTAGTGTGCGGCTGATACAACTTCTGGAGTGTGTGTGCATGCTGTTCCCAGTTCCCAGTTCCCTGTTCCAGTCGTCAGTCGTCATTCGTCTGCAAGATAAGTGCTGTTTATGTATTTATGATTTTGTCTTTTCTGGATCCAGGTGACCCTGACTCCCCTCCGTGTCAGTGTAGGGAGCCGGTGGTCGTGTCCCTTCACTATTGTAGGGTCTTCAGGTAATAGATAGCCGAGGAACGTGGATATGCGGCCATCCACCTTTGGGGTGTTCGCATAGGCTGAGCAGTGAGGGAGAGCGGCAGGTCTATTGCAGGGGTCTCCCTTTGTTCCTTAGTTGTGGATCCAGAGAGACATTGTTTATATGGTATTGTCTTGTTTCCTGTACACCATCCGTGACATTATCAGCCGCCAAAACCGTCTCAAGCATGGATCCGGTTTCACTTTTGGCTGAACGCTTTCAGGGTCTTTCTTTGGAGGTAGCTGATCTCCGTAAGACTTTTTCTCAGTTTCAAGTGACCGGTTCAGCTTGCGTTCATGGAGTTTGTGCTGAGCCTAAGATCTCGCTCCCGGATACGTTCTCCGGGGGTAGTGAGAATTTTGTGCGTTTTAGAGAGGCTTGCAAACTCCATTTTTGCCTTCTTCCCCATTCTTCTGGTGATGAAGAATGGAGGGTGGGGATCATTATATCGCTGCTCAGGGGTAACGCTCAGTCCTGGGCCTTTTCGCTGCCGGAGGGGGCACGGCCCCTTCGTTCAGTGGATGAATTCTTTTTAGCCCTGGGTCAGATATATGATGATCCGGATCGTATTGCTCTGGCTGAGTCTAGACTACGTCTGTTATGCCAGGGGTAAACAATCCGCAGAGATATACTGTTCAGAATTTCGGAGATGGGGCAGCAGATACGGGTTGGACTGATGCGGCACTCCGAAGTCAATTTTTCTATGGTCTTTCAGAGGGATTGAAAGATGCATTTGCCTTTCATGAAAGACCTACCTCCTTGGATTCTGCTATGTCTCTGGCTGTTCGTATTGACAGGCGTCTTAGAGAGAGAGGAGAGATCTCTCCTTCCTGTCATACTCAGTCCTGGGACAGTGCAGCGGTCTCATTCTGTGCACAGGGGTCTCAGTCGCTGTCAGCCCCTTCTGAGCAGGAGTCCATGCAGCTGGGGTTGATTGTCTCTGACAATAGAAGATTCAGCCCGCAGGGGAGGGTTTGTTTTTGTTGTGGAGGTATAAATCATCTGGCAAATGTTTGTCCCTCTAGGAGATTCAGGCAGTTTTCTGGGAGTAATAAAGAGACAAAAAGGAAAAAATCTTTTAAAAATGTTCCGTCTGTTACTATTGGCAGGGTTGAGGCGGAAATTGAAGGTTTTCCGTTTGCTTGTAGTTCCCGTTTTGTCCTGCCTGCTAGGGTGGCGCTAGAGAGCAAGAGCATTTTTTGTGAGATTTTTGTGGATAGTGGAGCAGCTGTCAACCTCATTGATAATCAATTTGCAATAACTCATGGTTTCCAGGTATGCACTTTAGGAAAGGATATTCCTGTTTTTGCTATTGATTCAGCTCCACTTTCTCAGAAATCATTAAAGGGTATAGTTCACAATATCCGTTTAATTGTGAGTGATGCTCATGTTGAGGATGTGTCATGTTTCGTCCTTAGCGGTTTGCCTACTCCTCTAGTGTTGGGGCTACCCTGGCTCACTAAACATAACCCCACCATTGATTGCAAGCGAGGCAAATAAATGGTTGGAGTAACTTTTGCAGAGAGAATTGCCTCATAACATCTGTTTCTGAGGTTTCTACTTAGGCCTCTTTCACACGACCGTTGTGTGCACCCGTGGCCGTTGTGCCGTTTTCCATTTTTTTTTCGCGGACCCCATGACTTTCAATGGGTCCGTGGAAAAAACGGAAAATGCACCGTTTTGCAGCCGCATCCGAGATCCGTGTTTCCTGGCCGTGAAAAAAATATGACCTGTCCTATTTTTTTCACGGCCAACGGTTCACGGACCCATTCAAGTCAATGGGTCCGTGAAAGAACACGGATGCACACAAGATTGGCATCCGTGTCCGTGATCCGTGGCCGTAGGTTACTTTTTATACAGACGGATCCGAAGATCCGTCTGCATAAAAGCTTTTTCATAGCTGAGTTTTCACTTCGTGAAAACTCAGAACCGACAGTATATTCTAACACAGAAGCGTTCCCATGGTGATGGGGACGCTTCTAGTTAGAATACACTACAAACTGTGTACAAGACTGCCCCCTGCTGCCTGGCAGCACCCGATCTCTTACAGGGGCCGTGATCAGCACAATTAACCCCTTCAGGTGCGGCACCTGAATGGGTTAATTGTACTATCATATCCCCCTGTAAGAGATCAGGGCTGCCAGGCAGCAGGGGGCAGACCCTCCCCCCCTTCCCAGTTTGAATATCATTGGTGGCCAGTGCGACCCCCCCCCCCCCCTCTATTGTAATAATAGGTTGGTGGCCAGTGCGGCCCCCCCCCCCCCCTCTATTGTAATTATTCGTTGGTGGCACAGTGTGCGCCCCCCCCCCCTCCCTCCCTCTATTGTAATAATTCGTTGGTGGCACAGTGTGCGCCCTCCATCGGCCCCCCCTCCCTCTATAGCATTAACAACATTGTTAGCCAGTGTGCGGCCTCCATCTCCCCCCCCCCCCATCATTGGTGGCAGCGGAGTTCCGATCGGAGTCCCAGTTTAATCGCTGGGGCTCCGATCGGTAACCATGGCAACCAGGACGCTACTACAGTCCTGGTTGCCATGGTTACTTAGCAATAGTACAATAGTAGAAGATTCATACTTACCTACTGCTGGCTGCTGCTGCGATGTTCGTGTCCGGCCGGGAGCTCCACCTACTGGTAAGTGACAGGGTCTGTGCGGCGCATTGCTAAATGAACTGTCACTTACCAGTAGGAGGAGCTCCTGGCCGGACACGAAAATCGCAGCTCCCAGGTAAGTATGAATCTTTTACTATTGTACTATTGCTAGTAACCCGCTGCTACCAATGATCGGGGGAAGGGGGGGGGATGGGAGGCTGCACACTGGCCACCAATGTTGTTAATGCTATAGAGGGAGGGGGGGCCGATGGGGGGCGCACACTGTGCCACCAACGATTTATTACAATAGAGGGAGGAAGGGGGGGGGCGCACACTGTGCCACCAACGATTTATTACAATAGAGGGAGGAAGGGGGGGGGGCGCACACTGTGCCACCAACGAATTATTACAATAGAGGGAGGAAGGGGGGGGCCGCACTGGCCACCAATGATATTCAAACTGGGGAGGGGGGGGTCTGCCCCCTACTGCCTGGCAGCCCTGATCTCTTACAGGGGATATGATAGTACAATTAACCCCTTCAGGTGCGGCACCTGAGGGTTAATTGTGCTGATCACGGCCCCCTGTAAGAGATCGGATACTGCTAGGCAGCAGGGGGCAGTCATGTACACAGTTTGTAGTATATTCTAACTAGAAGCGTCCCCATCACCATGGGAACGCCTCTGTGTTAGAATATACTGTCGGAAATGAGGTTTCACGATCTAACTCATATCCGACAGTATATTCTAACATAGAGGCGTTCCCATGGTGATGGGGACGCTTCAAGTTAAAATATACCATCGGATTGGAGAAAACTCCGATCCGATGGTATAAAAGGGACTCCAGACTTTACATTGAAAGTCAATGGGGACGGATCCGTTTGAAATGGCACCATATTGTGTCAACGTCAAACGGATCCGTCCCCATTGACTTGCATTGTAATTCAGGACGGATCCGTTTGGCTCCGCACGGCCAGGCGGACACCAAAACGACTTTTTTTCATGTCCGAGGATCCTCCAAAAATCAAGGAAGACCCACGGACGAAAAAACGGTCACGGATCACGGAAAAACGGGACCCCGTTTTGCGGACCGTGAAAATATACTGTCGTGTGCAATAAGCCTAAGACTGTACCACCTTTCCTCTCTGAATTTTTGGATGTCTTCTCTGAGAGTGGAGTTCAGGGTTTGCCTCCGCACAGGGAGTATGATTGCCCTATTAATCTCATCCCAGGCGCCAAGCTGCCTAAATCTCGTTTATACAATCTCTCCCAACCTGAGAGGGTCGCTATGCGGGCTTATATCTCTGAGAGTCTGAGAAAAGGACATATACGACCCTCGAAGTCACCTGTTGCCGCTGGTTTTTTCTTGTTAAGAAAAAAGATGGTTCTTTAAGACCTTGTCTGGATTTCAGGGAGCTGAACAGTATCACTATTCGTGATCCTTATCCGCTTCCTCTGATCCCGGACCTGTTTAACCAGGTTGTTGGGGCTAAAGTCTTTTCCAAATTAGACCTAAGAGGGGCATACAACCTGGTTAGGGTCAGAGAAGGAGACGAATGGAAGACAGCTTTCAATACCCCTGAGGGCCATTTTGAGAATTTGGTTATGCCTTTTGGTTTGATGAATGCCCCGGCCGTTTTTAGCATTTCGTCAACAGCATTTTTTATCATTTAATGGGAAAATTTGTATTAGTGTATTTGGATGACATTTTGATTTTTTCTCCTGATTTCAAGACTCATAAGGAACACTTACGTCAGGTCTTGCTCATCCTGCGGGAGAATAAATTATAAGCGAAACTGGAAAAATGTGTGTTTGCGGTTCCAGAAATCCAATTTCTGGGGTTTCTTGTCTCCGCTTCTGGTTTTCGCATGGACCCCGAGAAGGTCCGCGCTGTGCTTGAGTGGGAGCTTCCTGAGAATCAGAAGGCGCTGATGCGTTTTTTGGGCTTTGCCAATTATTACAGGAAATTTATTTTGAATTATTCCTCTGTTGTTAAACCACTCACTGATATGACCAGAAAGGGGGTAGATTTTTCTTCCTGGTCGGTAGAGGCGCGTAAGGCCTTTTCTAATATCAAGGAGAGTTTTGCTTCCGTCCCCATCCTAGTACAACCTGATATT